>NW_025109980.1:710975-727112 GCF_011392965.1 Frieseomelitta varia | reverse complement strand
TGGAGGCGATCTTTAATGGAGAGTTTAATTACGAGGTACGGATAGACGCGTTGCTTGACAAATAGCTTATCTTCGATATCAGTTACATTGTGTAATTCTTCAGTAGCTATTATTTTTTAACTGCGTCTTCTTCTGATAAACATCTCTGGTTAGCTATCAAATAAAATAAAACGTGGAGACGATCTTTAATGGAGAGTTTAATTTTTTTCACGGTTATTATTTTTAAGCCTGTCATTTTCGAACGACGATAAATTAAATGAAATGAAACGGAGAGGTGACTTTTAATGGAGGTTCAATATTTTTTTAATAGTCTGTCATTTTCTAACGATAATAAACATCTTCGGTTATTTATTAAATAAAATAAAACAGAGAGGTGATCTTCAATGGAGATCTAACTTTTTTAATAGTTGTTGCTTTTAAGCCTGTCATTTTCTAACGACGACAAATATGTATATCGACGATTATTTATTAAATGAAATAAAACAGCGGGGTCTGACTTTTAACGGAGGTATAATTTTTTTTAATTGTCCTTTCTGTCATTTTCCAACGATAGTAAACGTCTCTGACTATTTATTAAATAAAGCAAAACAGAGAGATGATGTTCTTTAATGACGGAGGTGTACATTTAATTAGTTGCATAAAGTTTAAGCGGGTTATGGAACATCGGAGGCAAGTTCGCGGCGATGTTTCGATAAAATATAACGGTTACCTGAACAACACGTTAATCGATTAATGTTGTTGGAGCTTCGGTGATGTGTCTTCAGGATGTTGATTGTACAACGTGAACTTTTGCAGTATGCAGTGTGCAAATTATATATATACACATACGTGTATAGTAGCATAACCGAATACGTAACAATGAAAAATTCAAATTCTCTCTTTACAACTATTTTTTAAAACTTGTTCCTTTCTTGCAATTCTATTGAACCTTGAACCTTGAAGGTTGGAAGACTTTTTGAATTTCTGTTGTTCGAACTCTGAACGTTCAAAGTCAGCATTATGAACGTCGAAAATTCCTTGTGCGCGTTCAGTTCAGTTTTGCTCAACGTTGTAATTCCGGTAATGTTTGTCAATTTCGTTTCCACTAAAGTCACAACTGCTGGTTGCACAACCGAGAAAGTATTTCTTCAATTTCAAATTGTTCGAATAACCCGATAGTTCCGCCGATTCCAATTAAATACATTAGCGCAACAGATACTACAACCGGCATATTTACGGCTAATTATGCCCGCCCCTTGCTCACTTTTTCGTTTCATTGGCCACCGATGAATTCGATATTGCGCATTGTTTATTGTTTGTAATTAATTATTGTTAATTAGGGAGAGTGGATGCGTATAATGACGGACGTAATGGGGGAACTGTTCATTGGTAATTAATATTTCGTTTTTGGCCAGGCGATATCGGTACGCCGATGATGGATGCGTCGAGGATATTGATATTCGATGAATGGCCCGATGGTTTTATTAATAATTTTTTAGAGTAATTAGCCGAGCTGTCTCGTACTAGTTCATTTGCACGATTATTGCCGTTCTCGGTGTACAAGTTACTGTATTTTTCCGTTTATACTTGTCGATTGTAAACGGGTATTTTATATTTCGCTCGTCAATGTATAAATTAATATACAATATGAAGATTAGATGTGATTAACCTTTCAGTCATATATTAAATAATTCAAAAAATACGAGAAAATTACAGGCTATATGTTTGTCAGAGCATAGTGTCCTCACTGTGTTAATATAAATATAAAATAAATAATATTTAAAATCTAAAATACATAATTAATAGATTCTTAAATATTACTATAAAAAATATTTCAAACAGTTCACTCGTCAATGTATAAATTAATATACGATATTGAAGATTAGACGTGATTAACCTTTCAGTCATATATTAAATAATTCAAAAAATGCGAGAAAAATACAGGCTATATGTTTGTCAGAGCATACTGTCCTCAGTGTGTTAATATAAATATAAAATAAATAATATTTAAAATCTAAAATATGTAATTAATAGATTCTTAAAAAAATATACAATAATGTTTAAGAATATTTTAACAATGTGAATTAAAGAAGTGCGGTCCCTGGGAGTAGATTAGGCGCGCCGAGTGCAGTACGCAACGTTTTTAAGTTCGGGACACCCTGTATATTTTGAGACCTTTGGATATTCAATATCTGGGAAATATTCTATGAAAATTATGTTCTCCAGCTCCGGCGCTACTCCTCCTGCCGGCGATATTTCGAGAAGAATGAGATCGAATAATCGGAACAGTAATAAAAATTCGCACGGCAGCGAGTCGCGCGTTTCCGATGCGATCGAGCGCGGAATGAGTGTGTAAATAAGCCGACTCTGAGATATTCATGTGTTGCTCACGGTGTATCCGGTTCAAACGCGGAAGCCTCCTCGTCCGCGTTCTAAATCTCGCCGACGATAAGTATGTTTATGCGCCGGTACTCCTCCCCTCGATATGAACGCGGAACGAGTCGATTTCTCGAGGGTGGAATATTTTTTTCAACGCTCGTCCAGCCGAACGTAGAAAACTCTCGCAGCTACTCCGATGTTCGTTGATTTCAATTTGCAAAATTGCAATGGCTTTGACAAGGGGCGAACATCATTCCCCAAAGGTTTCGTCTATTATGTAATTTTGCGGAATTACGAATCTCGCGTGAGTTATTTGAATTAATGTGACAAATGATAGTTCTACGATTTTTACCTTGAACTATATTGGCGAAACACATTCACATTGATGATGGACATTAAACTGAAGGTAACAGCGTGTAAGTCAGGTGTGCACCGTCTTTTCGTTTTTAATATTGAATTTTCATTTCACGGAAGGCACGTAGAGTCTGACGTTTAACGTATTAAATTTAATATTTGACCGTCCAACCAAACGTCTACGTCTGCGGATTTTTATGCAAATTTCCCCTTCACGTGGCTGCAGTTGAGGAAGTGGGGATTCGTTTTACGCGCACTCTGCGTACTTTTGCGTCATTCACGTAAAATCAAACCAGCTACCCGCGTAAAAAAAGAATCCGAGCTACTCTTGAAACAATAACAAAATTCCACCGCTTCGACGTCCCTTCTATACGAGCGAAAATCCCTCGGAAAATCCCTCGCGCGGACCGTGTCTCTAATAAAAACACGAGAGAGAGAAAAAAAAAAAAAGAAAACCCCCTTCCCGAAAACCGAGCTCCTGTTTCTCTCGAAACTCGATTCTCAGACAAAGCCTTCCCCCCCGTTTCGATATCCCGCGCGGAATTTCGTCGGAACCGAACTCGTTCTACCGAGAATACAGGCGACATCTTCTTTCCGCGGTAGAGAAAGGCGGAGGAAACGAGAGGAAGCTCTCTCTAAGGGTTTCCGCCTCTTTTCTCCGCTGTCACATTAGCCTCGACAGTCCAGGCTCGCCTGTCACCACGGACGTGGCTCACGAAAATCCCTCTGTGCTCTCTTTTTTTTTACCCTTCCTCCCCCTTCCGTTCCCGCGTGTTTATACTCGTCTTCCTTGGGAAAGACGTTCCGAGCGAAGATTTGAAAAATGGAAAAGAGTCGATGGAATTAAAATACAAATGGAAGCTGGAGTTTAACCCAGTATTGAATTGGTATCGGTGTCGTTGGACATCGGAGGCTGTAACAGTTTGATTCTATATCAAATTCTGAATCATTTGCTATCTAAATTACACACGTGTAAGTTTGGCTAGTTTAGAAGACAAATGACACGTCGCAGGTTTCTTACTGACCGACTGCCACTTCGGTTTAAAAATTACCGCCAAAAATTAACGTGAAAATATGTCGTTAGACGCGCGTACGTGCACGCTGTTGGATTTCCTTCATCTCCAGCCGTTTCGATTATCAAGCGCAGCGTGATATTACAGCAACCGTGCGTGATAAACACGTAAAGGGAAATTGATGCAACAATTCGCTAGTGTGAGATTCCCGGTTAAGGGAAGGACTTGGAGGCGAAGCCCTCGAGCGAGACACGCATGGCGCGCGAGAAAAGACGTACAAAGGGATTTTCAACCGGCAGGATAATGTGACAGGCGAGGAACAGGCGAAAGCCCTTAGAGCCGCGTTTCTCTCGCCATCTTGCGCGAAATGCGACCGTTTACTTTCTATAAACCGACGGAACACTGTCGTTCCATTACCGCCTCATTCTTTTTTTTTTTTTTTTTCTTTCTTTTCTCTTTTTCGTCTGTGTTTCTTCGATTTTCTACTCGCCGACATTTCCCCGTGAAAACGAACCTTTATTTAGTCGGACGAGTCACTCTGCTAATTTCGAGCGTGTTGTTGGAATTTATTATCGTTGTTACATCGTTCGTTGTTGCGCAATTTGAATTAACACGTTCGCGATCGATAACGTAGACCCACGTCGTTTCGAATCCTTTGGCTGAGTGTCGGTAATGCAGTTGTACGTCATTTTAAATTTATTAACCGAATACCGCCAACCGCGGTTCTCCACGTCATTTCAAAATGGCGCCAGCCTGCCAGTCGCGGGAGTGAACGCAATTTTCGTTTGTTTAACAAATGTGTGAACGTTTGATAAATAAGTGAACAATAGTGTTGCTATTGCTGAATACAGTTAATGTGGTAGTGAAGATTGCAAAGCTCGGACGTAATAACACTTGTACGGTAAGAAATTGATCATTCGTCTGATTTGAAGTTGTCAGTAACATTCGTTTCAAATTCAGGTTAGGTTGCATATTTCCTTTGCGCGTTAATCATTTTGAAAGAGAATGGAACGGAATGAAAATGAAAGAAGGAGGTGATTTTGTGGATAATAGTTGCGTTTTCTGATTAAGAATTGGAATTATCCAATAATGACGAATTCAAACGAAAAGGGAAGTGACGTGTTCGTGCACCGGCACAGAGTTCTCTACTCGTTCGGGAATTTTCCACGTAGGAAGAAATCAGATTTCGCGAATGTTAATGTTTCACCCTCGGCTCGATTTTGTATGTTGCCCGTTTTACATCGCGATTCCCTCGCCGTGGGAATAATGGGCCGGGGCGAAGTTTCGCGGCGGGTGAGATTCAATTTTGCGATTAATGGACGCTCGCCTGAAGCGCGAAGTTTCAAAAAAAAAAAAAAAGCTTTTCTTCCGAAAAGGTCGGGCTTTGCTTTCCATTAAGGGTCAGTTGAATGCGGCTGTTCTTGTCTCATTTTTCTTTTTTTTTTTTTTTTTTTTTTTTTTTTTTTCTCTTTTCTCCCCTCGGCGGAAGATAAATGTCGTGCCTTAGAGTTCTGTTTAACCCTGATTGCGGACCGTAACGAGTGACCGATTCGTGTACAATAATTCGTCGCTTCCTTTTTGACCTCGTCGGTATAATATCGCTGGATAGAAATTATTGAGGAGTAATAATTATTTGTTTTGTTCCTGGGTTGTACTTAAATATACTTGAAACTGAGAAAATATTACAATTTTGGGACAAAAAATTCTCGACGTGCGTGGCACGAAGAGGTTAATATACTTGATATCGTTCTGTGTTTTATATCCTTCGCACCGGGGATTAAATTAATAAAATTCGGCTAAATTCGAAAATTCAAGAATTCGATGATACTATATGATACATTGAAAGATTATTGAGACTTTCCTTCGTCCAGTGTGACATCTTTTTTTGCATCGAAAATCTTTTTCGCCCGAACGAAAAGGTATTAATTGCCATCACGTACGCCAGCGAAGAGTGAGTTAAAGGTCGAGAGTTCCATCTTCTTGGGAGAGCAATTGCTCAGAGATGGAATTGGCTATCGCGTGAGCAAGGCGTAGGTAAGGAAAGAGAAAGAAAAGAAAACGACACGATGTTGCATCGAAGGCTTTTGCCTTCGAGGCCAAGAGAGTCAGTGCTGGCAATTTCTCGGCACTAAAAGGTTATACGGGCCGGCTCGCAAGCTGACACACACACGCAACTCCTCCGTGAGCCTTTGATTTGAATTATTTTTATCTTTGCCTCCGACGCCCGCCTCCGCGATATGCACTTGCCCCCTTCCTCTTTTATTGCTCGCCTCCTCTCGCCCTTTTATTATTCTTTCCACTTTTCCTAGTGGGCTGAGCGAAATGCCTTCAGTCGCCTAGAATCGCTCTCTGCTCAATGGATCTCTGTTATGGACCTTTTCTTATCCTCACACACGCACTGTGTGTTTCTTTTCCTCTGTTTCCAGTAATTCCAGTATTGTCATTCAACTTTTGGGCAGGTGTGACGACGTAATTCTATCCTCACAGTTTCTGGACCTTGGTCAAATTTGTCTCCAGAAATTCCTATTGTATAGTCAGTATTAGTTACTACTTAATTCTAGTCTCACAGTTTCTAGAGTTTCTTGGTCAAATTTGTCTCCAGAAATTCCTATTAGTACTTTTATGCAATAGTATAGTCACTATTAGTTATCACTTCTGAATAGTTACTACTTAATTCTAGTCTCACAGTTTCTAGGCCTTGGTCAAATTTATCTCCAGAAATTTCTATTAATACTTTTACGCAATAATACAGTCACTATTAGTTACTACTTAATTCTAGTCTCACAGTTTCTAAACCTTGGTGAAACTTGTCTCCAGAAATTCCTATTAGTACTTAGCAATAGTATAGTCATTATTAATTACTACTTAATTCTAGTCTCGCAGTTTTTAGATCTTGGTCAAATTTGTCTCCAGAAATTCCTATTAGTACTTTTACGCAATAGTATAGTCACTATTAGTTACTACTTAATTCTAGTCTCACAGTTTCTGGACTTTGGTCAAATTTGTCTTCAGAAATTCCTATTAGTACTTTTATGCAATAGTATAGTCACTATTAGTTCTCACTTCTCAATAGTTACTACTTAATTCTAGTCTCACAGTTTCTGGACTTTGTCAAATTTGTCTCCAGAAATTCCTATTAGTACTTTTGCGCAATAGTATAGTCGCTATTAGTTACTACTTAATTCTAGTCTCACAGTTTCTAGACCTTGGTCAAATTTGTCTGTAGAAATTCCTATTAGTACTATTACGCAATAGTACAGTTACTATTACTTCTCACTTCTCAGTTACTATTAAGAGGATTCTGAAAATCGTCTTGTCGGGTGTAGTGTATTAAAAGTTTCAACGTTTGTCTTGTGTCACGAGGGCGCGATGTGGTTCAAAAGTTTCTTTCGAGATGAAATTTCACGTTGGAAAATTCTCTCTCGAGCGACCAGTGGATGAAAGTTTCGAAGCACGGGGGAATGACGAGGAATAGGAAGGAAACGTGGGTTTTAAAATAGAAGAGAACAGCGGTGGAATGGTAAAAAGGTAGCACGGAGCCATTAGGAGAAGAGAAAGAGGGAGAGAAGTGCAACGACCAAGCGGAGAGACGTTGGCCGTGGAGAAACGTTACGCTAAGCTGCGTGTCTCTCTGTGCATTCCTTCTGCTTCAAGGTTGAGGCCAACGCACACCTAAACAGCCATATCCTCGCGTAATTCGCGAAATTAACAAGTTCCTTTCAATTTACCTCTACGAATATTGAGCCAAAAGAAGATTTCCTCCTAGATTTTCTCTAGGAAATCAATTGTTTCGAATTTCAAACTGGAAAGCTCGAAACTTAATTCTCTATGACTTCGACTGACTCTGATTTCCGATAGAAATTCCGTCTGACTTGATATGCCAAAAATTCTAAAAAATAGTTCCTAGTCTAATTGAATTCTGTATAATACTAATTCTAGAGGGGAACCAACGAGGAAATTTATGCGAGCAATAATTTTTCTTTCTTTTTTCTAATTGAAACGGACAGGACACAACGTTGTTAGACAGTATCCGTCAAATATATCCACCGATCGTCACAATGTAGCCAATATTGACGAGTGGAATGCAGAATCGCGTGAATTGTAAAGCCGTGTTCACACAGCGGCAAAGTAACTGGCGTTCGTTCGTTCGTTTATTTGCAGAGAGACCTACGATCAAACGCGTAACACAAATGGTGTTCGTGTGTCCAGTCACCATGATCCACCGATTGTTGATCTTTCCGCGATGCATTAGGGGATATTGCGCTACTAAATTGCACGCGTTCGGTGTGAACAGACGCTTCAAAGAACACGGATCGTAACACGTCGTCTAGTTTGATCGTTTAATTCGTTACAAATACACGACCCGCGAAGACGCGGACTCGATCTTACGAGTTCTCTTTTGCAATTTTTTGTGCAAATTTTCTTTAGACTCTACACTCCTTGTTGATTCGTTTTAAATTAATTTTCTGGACTTAGTTTTTTCTAGACTAAGTTGAAAAGCAGAATCTCCGGGAAAATTGTTTCATGTTTCAGACATTGCAGAAAGCATTCACACACCTTTCACTTGCACGAAAATGCATAAAAGTCAGCAGTCTGATAATGACACTTCTAAATAATTAATCATCGCGACCATGTGGCTTACTTTGGATATTTTCTATAATTCTGAACGTTTGCGCGGAACAGTGAACAAATTTTTTTCGCTCGTAACACTGTCGATTCTTATTTAACAAATTGTGCTAAGTAGTATTTGACTTTTTCTGTTTTAGGTAAGCACCCGAAATTTTTATACCATACCGTCAAGTCTTTCAGTATTCTGCCATTGGTGAGTCAATTCAAAAATATGATAACTTTTTTTTATTAAAAAAAAAAAAAAAAAAGAAGAAGAAGAAGATTGGAGTTCGTAATAAATAGTAGTAGATGAGAATAAATAGCAAGAGTGGATGTTAATTGCCTGAAAATTAATTAAAATTGACTAGAGGCATCGTAGGACGCCTCATTAACCGGCATAAAATGCAAATGCAAATTTGATATGCAAACGATCTCGCTTTCGCTCGCCTACGTGTATCTATCTAGAGCTCACTTTGATTTTTATTTGTTCAACGTTTCTCATGTTGATAAAATCATCCCTCTCCTATTTTTGCGATAATTGAATTCCCTCGGCAAATTATTTCATACATTCAGTTGAACACTTTAAATTATTTTCGCACACGTGGACGCGAGGAAACGTAAGATCAATACTCGTCCCAATTGGTTTCGAAATATAATTAAAATCTGCTGTAACAAATCGATTTGCGTTTCATCGAAGATTTTTTTTTTTTTTATGGCGATTATGAAGCAATATTCGAAGCATCGTACAGAATTTATTCTCGAAATTGAACAAAATTTCACTGAAGTTCGAAGCACTTGAATCATTCAAAATTCAAGTGTTACTGGAATGTTTAATATTTCTCGTACTGATATTTCAATTCTATTCTCGAAGGACAGGAAAAGAAAAGGAAAAATGTGCGAAAAATCGTGAATTGTGTAATAGAGAAGTCGTTGCGAGACAAACTGCGCGAAAGTAGCAAATAAAAGTCGGTTGGGAACGAGAAGCGAGAACACTTTGTGCCTGAAAATTAGCTGGCTTTCACGAGTGTCGTTAAATTTCATCGAGCAATCTTTCGTAAATCCGACGGTGGACAATGCAACGTTTCGACAATCTCGTTTCGTTGGCCGAGGAAAAAAAACGTAAAAGTCGAACAGTGACGTAAAAGCCGGCAGTGAAAAAGAGGTTTCGTCCTCGAGACAAAAGGCTCTCGTTTCTCATACACAAAGAAGAAGAAGAAGAAGAAGAAGAAGAAGGAACGAGAACCTCGCTTTCGGACGTCTGCTCTGCGGTTTCTTTGTAATTCTTCTTCATCCTTCTTTAACTGTCCGAAACTACCACAGTGGTCAATTTAAAATGAGCAATTTATCAGATAAGAAAATATTTCTTTATAGACTTCGTCATTCAGAGAATTTATTTAATGAAGAATTCCCTCCCAGAAAGACTCGAATCATCCATTTCTGTTTCTTCTGGTTTTCTGGACACGATTCAAAAATTTCACTAGTTACACTCCCCTGCGTCATCGTGTTTTCTTTTGTTTTATTCTTTTACTTAATAGATTGTAGCCTGTTCGTAAATATTTGGAACTCGTCCAATTTCCACGGACATATTTCCCGAAGAAACCACGTTTAACCACGTGGCTTGGAATTCAACAGGTTGCAGTGGCTACTGGCAGCTAGAGTAAAAGAGGAACCTGTTCGTCCTTCTTTCATTTTCCTTCTTTCCTTCCTTCCTTTCTTCCTTCACTCCCATCGCAGTCGGTTTTCTTTTTTTTCTCTTTTTTTTCCTTTCTCTCCAATCCTGCCGTTTCTCGTTTCAATTAAATGTCCCGCGACACCCTGCCCCACGGTGCGTAATTCCTTTTTGTCTCGGCTGGCTCTTTCTTCCCTGCGAACCTATTGTATCCCACCGGGGGATTGATATAAATCGTTGCCACTCCCTCTTTAAGTCATCCCCGAGAACCGTTTTCTTTTCTGGTTAGTTGTTATTTGTCTTTCGCCGATCGAATCCCCTTGGAAATCGTTCGCCGTTCTTTGATTAATTCGGAACAAACGCCGGGACGAACTTTCCTTAACCCGAGCGATAATTCAACGCGAACGATTTCCCTCGTCGAGTTCTTCGTTTTACTTCAGCGACGTTTGGGAAACGAATTGAATCTACATTCCGGAGGAATTTAACATCGATCAGAAAGCGAGTGAAACGTGTTTGTGGCGGTGAAAACTTGAAAATTTCGGTGTTAAGTGTCCTTGAATAGATTGGAAATCGCACGAGGCCGTTTGTCTTGGGAGTCGCTTGAATATTTGAACTAAAATTCTCTCTGATATTGAAAGGATACTTAAGCTTGGGAAATTTTTGGTTGCTTTAGAATTACACGCTTTCGAGTCGACTTAATTTTAGCACGTTGGCGAAGATTGCCTGGCGGTTGGAGAGAAAGAAACGAGAAGCTGAGACGATGCTCCGGGCAAAGTAGTAGCAAACCGTAATGGTCAGAACGCGCACGCCGAAAGCGGTGACTTTCATCACTTGCGGCCTCAAACTGGCCTTTAGGACCGAGTCTAATTTTATTCGCCGCTAGAGCAAGAAGAAACTCTTTCAGCGACCAATTTTATTGAAAATTATTTGGATCAATGTACTTCGCAATTTTGCACACAGTCAAGAGCATAACTGTGCCGATGGCAAAGGGAAACTGTTGACATTTTAAACTGTTGCAGCTTGGCAAACGATTCGCTTGGTCTCGTTTTAAAGCGTGAAGCTTCCGCTTTGACGATCGTGACTTTGTTTCTCCCGAAAATGATTTTACATCGCGTGGCGAGTGGAAAAGTGCAAGGAGGATGTACTTTGTCTTTCCCCTGAGAACTGGAAAAATTCAAACGCATGTGAAAATCATCTTTAGACTAGATCTGTCGTCATTCTGAAGACTGAAGTCTCTCCTTTGCAACGATTTCTTAAAATTTGTCTCGAAACATCTTTTCTTATTATTAGTGTTAGGGTGCGGTGCAAGAGATTCAAGAAATTTTAGCATTTCGTCATCTGATCCTAATGTTCAAAGTTCAATAAAACTGAAAGATAAAATGAAATAAATTTTTACAGTGAAGTTTACGGGAATTTTTTGACAATTTCGAAATTTCGAATTTTTACAACTCTCTCGAAGAAAGAGACCACGATGTAAAATCATCTTTAAAAAAAAAAGTGCAACGTTACAGTACAATCTTTACGCTTCAAAACGAGTAGATAATTATATAATTGTTTTTTCCTCGCAAAATTGTGCCAATTTTTGCTCTCGTATGCTCGTCTCGCGGTAAATGAAAATTAAAAATTTCTCGCTTGGAGGATCATAACAAGCCTTATCGCTAGTTCACGAGAGAGACAAAAAGTAGTAAAATCTACTGGCGGATGTGAATTTTTCCGGGGTGTCGTTCAATGTTGGGAGCCATGTTCCCACCACCTCGGCTCACAATACCGGGAGGCATTAGCGAAAAATTGAAACCGGCGTCCAACGACGCGACACCGATGGAATCTCCCGAGGACGACTCATGCAAATTTGATCGCGTAACCATTTCTCCGCGGCTGAAACAAATGTCGCCCTGTTACACGTTCCCGCTGCTCTACGTGACCGGTTTATCGCCGCGCTTTTCCGCTTGATCGTCCGCTCACGTGTGCTCCACCGTGCTTCAAACGCGATGCACGGAATTTATCTTTACCATTTTCTATCTATAGAAGATGGTTAGTTGACTGTTTCGATCGCTTTTGTTAATTTATCGGCGGATATTTGTATATTTGTGTATTTTTTTCTTTTTTTTTTTTCTCCTCTTCAATTCGATTTATTCGATATATTTAATGCGCTATTCATATTTGGAAAATTAGATCAGGTATTTAGTCGGTGAATATTTATGCATTTTTTCCATTCAATTTATTCATTTATTTGACGATTATTACTTGCAATCTGTTCGTATTTGAAAAACTGAATAAATGTATTTGTAAATGTAGTTGGAAAATGCTGAAAATGAAGCAAAAGTTGCATGATGTTGAACTCGACGAGTATAATTGAGGACACCAGGAACCGTGTATATTTGAATATTTTACATATTTTAGTGGAAAATTTAATTTTTTTTTAAGTTGCAACTTCTACGAACGATAAAGAGCCAATTGCCAAATAAATTCGATTAAATTTAAGGAGAGTAGTGTTAGAGTGAGCATTCGACCGGATGAAGGAACGTCCAAGTCCGAGGGAATAATTGCAGCGAGATCGAAGGTCGTTGCTGCAATTTAAAGGGATTTATGGTGCCCCTGGTGCCCCTAACTCTCTCCTTCTTTCTTTCTCTCTCTCTCTCTCTCTCTCTCTCTCTCGCTTGAAATTTTCCTAGCCACTAGGAAAACTTGCCTGTCATGCTCGATCGTGCCTCACGGTTTCCTAGACAGGTTTGGTACGTCGACTCCTCGGAGAATTGGCAGAATTTCGTTCAGTAAATCACGATGCCGGCTCGCTTTTTGATGTTCCACCCTCCTTCGAAGATCGATGGAGCCACGAATTTGCAAACTATTTTTGGATAGACATCGAGACATGCTTGAATTTATCGCGGAATTCTTCGCGAGAAATTAGATCGGAGGAAATTCGAATGGAATGGTATAGTACATCTATACTGGTAGTAAATTATAAATATATTACTAATAATCAGTAGAGTACTAGTAGTAAATTATATAAATATATAATATATTACTAGTAAATAGTAAAATACTAATAGTAAATTATAAATTATAATATTTATACTAGGCAGTATACTAGCTTATACTAGTATAACATCTATACTAGTAGTAAATTCTAAATATATAATAAAAATACTAATGGTACAATAGTAAAGTGCTAGTAGTAAATTATAAATATTTATACCAGGTAGTGTAATACTACTTTATACTAGTATGATATCTATACTAGTAGTAAATTATAAAGTATGAATAGTAAAATACTAGTAGTAAATTCTAAATATATAATAAAAATACTAGTAGTAAAATAGTAAAATGCTAGTAGTAAATTATAAGTATATATTTATACTAGGTAGTGTAATACGAATTTATACTAGTATAATATCTATACTGGTAGTAAATTATAAATATATAACATATTAGTAAATAGTAAAACATATAACATACTAGTAAATAGTAAAATACTAGTCGTAAATTATAAATATATAATATATTAGGTAATGTAACACTACTTTATACTAGTATAGTATCTATACTAGTAGTAAATTATAAACTATAAATAGTAAAAATACTGGTAGTAAATTCTAACTATATAATTAAAATACTAGTCGTAAAATAGTAAAATGCTAGTAGTAAATAGTAGTGATATTATTATTTTTGGATAGACATCGTGAACATTTGGATAGACAGTAGTGATACTACTATTTACTACTAGTGTTGTTTCACTATTACTACGTAGATTACAAAAACGATTAAGAAGTAATTGGTTGCCATCCAACTCTGAAGTTTCGCCCCGGATCCAAGATAATCATGGCCGCCGTGTCTTCCATTGCTCTGTTGTTTTCAAAATTGTATCGCTCAGTTCTAAAAAAAAGGAGGGCCGGTATCTTAAATGAAAATCGACAAGATTGACGAATAACCGCGGCATGCAATTGACACGGGAATCGATGGGCGAGGCTTAAACGTCCGGGAATCGATGTCCCAAGTTTAGCAATCGATCGTGAAGTAGCCCCTCGAGTATCACGCGGAGAAGCCGGATAGCTTGTGCTCTCTCTCTCTCTTTTTCTTTCTCTCTCTCTCGAGTGCCTCGAGCTGGGTGAGCCGTTTTCTTTAAAACCGGAAGCCACGGTTCGTTAGAGCGACATTTATCCCGAGAGTAAGGACGCTTCGATTTTTCCTTTCTCTCCGTTTCATGGGAATTCTTTTTTTGTTTTTTTTTCTTTCTTTTCTCTCCTGAGTAGTTTCCGAAGACTGTGAAAATAGATCTCAGGGATTTTCATTCGCGAGCGAAGAAATTGCGGGGCGTCTCCCTCGTCGTAGTTAGACTGCGGATTTTTACGATGGTGAAAAGAGAAAAAAGGAGAAAAAATAATCGCACGAGACGTATTTAAAATAAAGTATGGTAATATGCGTGAAACGTGCGACGAAATATTAGGAAACATCTCATCGTCATCGTTTGAAAATAAATATATTTCAAGCGAAAGCCGAAATATTTTTAGCACTCTTTGAAATAATATTTCACCCTTTTTAGTCTGCGGATTTTTCGCACGTAAAAAAATTGCGTAATATATCTGTAAAAATTGTTTTCTTACTTTTATTAAAGCAATAGGTGTACATATAGTAAAACTAGCATAGTGCTGTATGTTTTATGCTATAATTAGTATGTATGTATATAGTAAAAATAGTATGCATATATATGTATATAGTAAATAGTAGTAATATACTAGTAATAGTACTAATTACTAGTAAATGATACTAATATACTAGTAATAATACTAATTACTAGTAAATTATTCTAGTATATAGTAATAGTACTAATTACTAATAAATAATACTAATATACTAGTAATAGTACTAATTACTAGTAAATTATTCTAGTATACTAGTAATGGTACTAATTACTAGTAATTTATTCGAGTATACTAGTAATAGTGCTAATTACTAGTAAATAATACTAATATACTAGTAATAGTACTAGATACTAGTAAATAATTGTAGAATACTAGTATTAGTACTAATTATCAATAAACTAGTACTAATTACTAGTAATAGCAAAATAGTATACACATACATAATAAAAAATAATATAGGACTAAATTAGTATAAGACATACAGCGAAATATTACGAAAGATGGTCGTCACTGTTTGAAACGAACAAAATACGTTTCAAGGGAGAGCCGAGATATTTTCAGCATTCTTCACTGAATAATGACATTTCAACCCAGCGCCAGCCCTTCGAAACAATGTAACTTTATTCCGAGAAGTTTCTTCGTACGTTTGTCAGACACTCACCGGTTCTCCTCCTCCACCCTTATTTTTTCCACCCTCGTGAACGAAGAAAAACACACACACACGTGCGCAATCGAAACTTGTGCGAACAATCATTCCAGGGGATTAGCTCGCCGATTATCCAGTCGCAGCCTCGAGCAAACTTGAATTCACACCCGAGCTTTTCCCCCGTTTCATCCAGCCGTCGTACGCGAGCACGAAGTTGGCTGGAAAAGGGAGCCGAGTCAAGCGTCACGGTAAAACGTAACGCGTTCGGGAGCAAGCTGCTACTGCCGGTGCAAACAGTTTCTTCGCTTCTTCCGCGGGAGAATTCACCGCATTATCATGAGCAAATTTGACTATCCGCGTGGCTCTAAGCCGTCGTTCGCTTCGAAACCGCTTCGGGATTGACTATGCATCAGCCGAATTTCTCGCGCGCGTGCGTGTGTTCACTCACGCCTGTTTCTTTTTTTTTTTTTTCTTTTTTTTTTCAGTTGGACTCGCTCTGTGAGTTCCTTCCATTTTTTTTTTTTTTTTTACGAAACAGTTTCAAGTGAAAGAGACACGAGAGAGCATATTGCATGAAATTTCACGAACAACAAGAAACAATATTCAACTGTAAATTATGAATTTAATATCGAGTTAACCACTTGCGCTGGGCAACTGATTTGCGGACCGTAACGAGCGACCGAACCGTACACAATAATTCGTCGCTTTCTTTTCTTTTTGAACTCGTCGGCGATGATACCTCTGGATAGAAATGATTGAGAAGTAATAAATTCATTATCCGTTTTGCCTAGGTTATACTTAAATATACATAAAACTGAGAAAATATTGTAATTTTGGGACAAGAAATTG
>NW_025109980.1:707958-710379 GCF_011392965.1 Frieseomelitta varia | reverse complement strand
CGCAAGATGGTTAACCACTGATTTGCGGACCGTAACGAGCGACCGATCCGTACACAAGAATTCGTCGCTTTCTTTTTCTTTCGAACTCGTCGGCGATGATACCGCTGGATAGAAATGATTGAGAAGTAACAAATTCATTATTTGTTTTACTTAAATATACTTGAAGCTAAGAGAATATTACAATTTTGGGGCAAGAAATTATCGACGTGCGTGGCACGTCATTCCAGCGCAGTTTCGATAATTCCTCTCCGCGCGAATACGCGAATCGCGAGTCCCACGAAGCGGTATTTCAACGCGCGGTTGGTTTTTCCATCGGGTCGTCGCAGTTCGCAGACGTTTGCAAACCGTGGAAGGAATAATCTCGAGCCCCGAGTCCATTCATTCTCTCTCCGTCCTCCAGCTATATCCAGAAGCTCTCTCCGGACTCTTATCGGAGGAAAAACATTTCTTGATCTCGTTCTGCAGGAC
Organism: Frieseomelitta varia; assembly: GCF_011392965.1. Taxonomy (NCBI): domain Eukaryota; kingdom Metazoa; phylum Arthropoda; class Insecta; order Hymenoptera; family Apidae; genus Frieseomelitta; species Frieseomelitta varia. Next base: position 709,911 of record NW_025109980.1, on the reverse strand, counting down.
GACAGATGCCGGCTCTCTGTACCCGTGTTACCCTTATTCACTGGAATCGAAGATATTCACGGAAGCGTTCTCCGTCCCCTGCGGGGAGGAGGTAAAGGAGGAAGGAGGCCGCTTCTCACTCGTGGAAAAGGTGGCGAGCGACTCGTCTCGGGGCTTTTGAAATTTACGCGCGACGGATTTCGTTGCTCGTTTGCGCGTCGAAGGTCCCTGAAGCGTGAGCTGATCCAGGCCGTCTCTCTCGATTAGGCGAGCGGAAACGCCGTGAGAGCCAGGCGTCGTTAGAAACCCCTTCCGTCTGGACCGACGTTTTATTATTCCGATTTTATCCCGCCGATTTTGTCGTCGGACTCGTATTTAACAGGGCGTTAAAGATATTTTTGTCACTCCGGGGGAATATTATTGAGCTACCCGTGACCTGGATCACCACTCGCTCGACCGAGATATAAATTATCCAAATAGAATTTTCCAAACGCGACCAAGATCGTGTGTGCAAAAGATCTCTGTTCCAACAAACTAATACCGTTGGGCCTGACTTCCTAAAGGAATTTCTTCCTATTCTCCCAAATATGAAACGCGAAAGTTCAATATATGGCGAAAGCGAGAAATATTTGAAGAAGGCCCCCGGAGTGTGCAGCATCGGAAAGATTAATAAAGGCTGATGGAGCGGTGGGGTTAGCAGTTAGGGGTGGGACTAATCTCGTTCGGAGAAAAATTCCGCTCGTTTCGCGGGGTTTTCACGGGGTCACGAAGCCGGCCGGCCGTCCGGCAATTCTGGGAATGGAGCCTGCGCCTTTTTAAACATTAATCGTACCGCGCGATTGCATTTTCCCCCCTCATCCTCCTCCGCCGCTGGTCCCTCTTGGCCCCGATTGGCAAGCGGGGGGAACGCGATTACGCGTCTCGGGAGACGTGCCACCAACCAACATCGTTTTATATGGCGATTTCCTTTTTCCACGTCGGCGATTCTGTATCTTCGATTCGTACCGAGACTCGCGGCGTAATCTCGTGATTCTTACGTGATCCTCTCGGAGCCGTTCAAATTGCTCAAAGCGCTTGCGTGCGATCTTTGAAGTCGATCGGCTGAAGTTTGGAAAAAGAAAAAAAAAAAAAAAGAAAGAGAAACTGTCGTATAGTCGTGACCAATTTGTTTTCAGACATCCAGTTGATATTCTTCTCGAATATTTTCAAAATTTCTGCTCTTCGTTATTAACACTCGAACAAGTACTGGCTGTAAGTTTAATTTGCAGTTTGAGAACGCGACGTTTTAAGAAAAAGTCGGTGGTAATTGTTTTCACGTAAAGATATTACGTACAGATATTATAAACAGGATGATAATGATGACAATGACGAATATTGTTGATAATATACTCTTGAATAATTAATTTTTTATATTGAGCAACATTGGACAATATTACGCTCAGGCAGAAGGAATAATTGAACACATAGACTCATTCGATGAATTTAAGACAAGACTCGTTTGATAAATATATAATGTTGCACGTAGTAAGTGTAGAATATGACAGGTTGTATAAACATAATATCTCGATTATTTAAGTGTTGCAATTCGAAATTTATTACGAACGAATCAGTCTGTATTTTAACCCCTTGCGCTGGCAACTGGTTCGCGGACCATAACGAGTGACCGAAACGTATAAGATAATTTGTCGCTTCCTGTTTCTTTTTGAACTCGTCGGTATTATATCATTGGATAGAAATTATTAAGAAATAACAAACTTATCATTTACTTTGCCTGGGTTACATTTAAATATACTTAAAACTGATATATTTAAATATATATAATAAACTATATTCAAATAAATCTAACTGGTGTATTTGAATTAATAGTTTATGTATTTAAATAAATATAACTGGTATATTTAAATATACTAAAATGTTGCAATGTACTATATTTAAATAAATATAACTTTAGTATATTTAAATATACTAAATATA
>NW_025109980.1:705469-707751 GCF_011392965.1 Frieseomelitta varia | reverse complement strand
TTTAAATATACTAAATATATACTATTCTATATTTGAATAAATATAACTTTCCTATATTTAAATATACTAAAATGTTGCAATTTGGGACCGAAAAAGAATACTCGACGCGCGCAATAGGTTAATACCGAAAATGTGCCCTTCCAAATTTTCGTCGAGCAATTTTCTTTACTCACGCTTTCGAAATCTGCACGAGATCCGGCCAAGAACCAGCTAGAACTTAAAATGATACTGGGATGAATTCCGGGGGTGGCAAAGTGTTTCGCGTTTTCTTGCATCCACTCTGCCTGGCAGAGCATCCGAGTATTCATAAACGTCGTCGTTTCGTCTGCACGATGGTCGAAGGGCAGTTTCTCAGACTCGGTGTCCCGGAACCGCTCATGATCCCTCTAATGGACTTTCAGGAAATTAGACCATGCGTCACACGGAGAGAACCGGTATTAATATCGTCTCTCTCCGGAGTTTTCGCCCCCCTCCCCCGAAGGGGCGCGCTGCCAGCTCCGAGCAAACGCTTAGTGCTCGCTAATTTCGCCATCCACGTGATCACATCGATCGCTCCATCTCTAAATTTTTCAACACAAGAGCCCCGGGGCACGCGCTTGTTTAGGGTGTTCGAACCCTCGTTTTCTTCGGGTCGATCGCTTTCCCGCTTGTTCTCTTCCCTGACGATGATTCAGCTGGCTGAAAGACGTTGCAGGATGTTTCCTGGAAAAGCAGGATTGGCTTGAGAATTTTACAAAATTGTTTTCTTTTCTCTTTTTGTAGAAATCTCCCTGCCAATTTTGGCAATTTCTTTCCTGAGTTTTCGTCTCTTCAAACATTTGTTTTCAGGAATTCGTGGCAATTGTCGAGATACTCTGGTTAGGATTTCATTTAAATTGTGATGAATTTCTTTGATTCTTTTTTTCTTCTTTCTTTCTTTTTAGCATAATTTAGTCTCTAGAATAAATACTTTTTCTCTGGAATATCCTCGTTATGATTTCTTTAGGATTATCGTTCAAATTTCAATGAATTTCTTCCAACATTTTGGCACAGTAGTTCGGTTATGGATTCGGTTACATCGTGTTTTAAACAAATTTTTCTTCCTCAGAGTATCACTCGACTGTTTAATAATTTCAATGAAGTTTACGACAGAATAAAGTATAGTTTGATGATAGATCAAGTTTCACGAGGGAATAGATTACACGAGAGATTGATAATTTTCAATGGAGGCGAGCGATCGCGTAGAATAGAGCATGGTGCGAATTATATTGTGGCGTCGGAGATCTCGCGAACGCCGGGGCGAAACGATAGAAACCGGCTCGCGGAAGTTCCATTGTTTCGCGGCGGCTCCGTTATTAACCCTCGGCTATGGAAGTTTGAGTCGGGACAGGGTCCATTTAGATTATCGTTACCGATCTCTCTCCGTATCGCGTCGTTTCAATAATCCAGCAAACTGCCACGCGCATACACCACCACGCGCTGCGGAAACGTGTGTCTCGTGTCCGTGGAACTCTTTTTTTTTTTTTTTTTTTATCGAGTCGCTGCACTCTCGCGAGTTTCGTCGCGCCAAGTTAAGTGATAACAGTTTCCCCAAAGGGGATTGGTTTCTCGTCCACGTCGTTTCGAATTTCAAACGCGGCTGGAATTTGGATTTGCTTGGAATTGACGATGACCCCGTGTTCTACGAGTGACCAACGTTGTTCTAACATTCATAGAACGGAATTTGCATCTTTGTGTTTGACTTTGTGATTGGAGACCGTTTGTTACGTGGAAACAGCCACATTTCGTCACGTGGTAGTTTAATTAAGCAAAAATCTGTCGGTTTAAATATTTCGTAAATAAATTTTAACGTCGACTAAAAAAAACTTGTCAATTATAACGTTATGCTGCAGGTGTGATATCTAATTCGAAGAAATCTCGAACTGTAATAATTATATAATGATACAATAATGAAATGTTAAATTGTCGAGTTGAATGTAATAATTTCTATTAACTTGATGACAGTAATTTTCATAATTTTTTTTTTTTTGTTGCTAACATCACTTGATCGAAGGATGTTCACAAGCATTTAAAAGAATCCACGTAACGATACGAAAATGCCACCAACCGTTCTGACTCCTCTAATTTTTCTCGTTTCAGGTAAGCATCCAGCAAAATTCAACTCCAATTTCATCCGCGGCTGGTGAGTCCCAGTATTATACACGTACGTGTATATTTGTCTCTCGCGCGATGCTCGCCAACGGAGCGTTAATTCCTCGCGTTAACTTGTCCAAACGGGACAAGAGGGGAAAAAAAGGAAAAAA
>NW_025109980.1:698176-705053 GCF_011392965.1 Frieseomelitta varia | reverse complement strand
AAAAAAAAGAACAGAAAGAAGGAGAGAGAAAGTCCACGTGAAACGAAAATCCAGTCATAAGAATTTAAAGATGTTAGATGGAGTAGTAATAAGTCGAGATGTTTCGTAGCTTCGTCCGAACCAGAGGTATGTGTGCGTATGTGTGTGTGTGTGTGTGTGTGGCCCAGAATCATACGGGGTTTCCGTCATTACTCTCGCGTAATAAAATATTCTGTTTACGACGGTGTACGTTTCTTATGAGCTCTCGTTACTCGGGTTAATAGTGGATGTAATATTACGACGAACATCCTCCCCGTCACGGTTTAACGTGTTCCGTGGAAAGTCCTCGGTATCCCGCTTGTCTTCCGTCGTAATTTTGGATTTTCCCTCGGTTCAACCCTCCTTCCCTCACCTCCTGTGGCTAGTTATTACACGAAATACCGCTGTCTCTCTCTCTCTCTCTCTCTCTCTCCTTCGTTGTAAATAATACGCCGGAAGAGAACGCTAACTCGCAGTCTCGAAATTGAATCCCTCGGGATTCGTTGAAACGGATTTTTCGGATAGCTTTTGTCTTCATCGTCTACACTTTTTTCAAAGTACGCACGGAGTACAGTGACTGATTGCCAGGATTTCCAGGCCGTTGCCAAAGATTCGTCCATGTTCTTTCGGAATTTTTCAACGATCGCAAGCTGGAAAGTATAACAAAAATATCGAACGTTCCAAAATCTCTCACTGCGGAGGATTGAAAATCACCAAACTGCTCCAACTCTCGCCCGAGTACTACTCTCAAGTTGGAACGAACTCTAGATGGATCAATGAGCCGTGGTCGCCTCGTGGTGTGTTGTCCACCGACTCCAACTTCTCTCACCCCTCTCTTATTTCGCCGAAAAGTGTCCGTTGTGTGCGGCCGCCCAACTATTGCCTAACACACGTGTAATAGCGTGTTCGTCACGCAGGGGTCGGTTTTAATTAGAAGAGGTAGCACGGATCCGACGTTGCAGGACCGAAACAGGCTCTTCGATTAAATTATTAATTAACATTCTCCTGGAAATATCACATCACACACGAGACTCCTGTGTGCCCGATACGATAGACAGGAAAAGAGAGAGGGAGCGAGAAGGGCGAAGGCCACAAAGAGACTGAAGGGGGATGAAGAGCGAAGGGTTGCCAAGCCGAAGGGATTTTACGCGCGCGCGTAATCTCCAGCGTGGCCGACGGTATGACGACGAAAGTGTATTATGTCGGCCTGGTACACAGAGCTTTCAGCTATTCACCGATCCCCATTTGGCTTTGTATGGGGGGCCTCCGGTTGTGTTGTATCGATTTCCAAACCTGGTTTTACGTATAGGTTCCTGTAGTTTGGCGGTGGCCGGATTTTGTGTCCGGTGTTCCCGGCTTTTTTCTTTCTTTTTCTTTTTTTTTGGAATGTTGGAGACTGTTCGACGATGACCGGCACGCACGATAGATCGTGAGATATCTTTGGAATTTTAGCGTTAACTGTGAAAATTTGGACGATTTTCTGGAATCGGTGTAGACGTCATAATAAACATTTCTTCATTTTTTCTTTTTCTCTTTTGCTAGTGTTGGAGATTGTTTGCCAATGATTGACACGGTATGGTGAGATTGTGAAATATCTTTGGGACTTTGGTATCAACTATGAAAATTTGGGCGATTTCTGGAATCGGTGTAGATGTTATTTTTATTCTCATAGTAAACATTCTCCATTCTTTCTTTTTCTCTTTTCTCGAAGTTTGAGATTGTTTGCTGACGATTGACGTGCGTGATAGATCTTGGCGCCAGTTGTGAAAATTTAGAGAATTTCCAGAATTAGTAGACATTATTTTCGCAACAAAGATGTTTCTTTTCTCTCTCTCTTTCTTTTCAAGTTGGACAATGTTTGATGGTGATTGAGAAGTACGAAACCAGTCTTATTAGTTAAAGGTGTCTCGAAGCAACTCCGTTAGTTCTCGGTATATATTTGAACGTTCAAAACGATTCAGAATATCATTACTATTATCCACCACTCTGTGGACACAAGTTTGATTTCGTTTCCCCTCTTGTTCCTCAGCCATTTAATCCTCTCTCCCCCCTGTGTAAAGTATAAAGATCCCCGAGATCCGGAAACGGGAACGAAATCTCCATTAATTCCCCAAAGGGGAAGCTGGAAAAGACGCTCGGCTCGAAGAAAATTCGGGAACGCGCGCGTTCGTGCAACACTGTCAAACCAATTAAGCCGGGTGGCATTGTACTGGCTGCTTTTAGGGGCTTTGTCGCAAACCGCCGGTTATGGCCGCGTGACCGCGTCTGTAATGCATCAGTTTTACGGCCGACGCGGACAACGTGTCCCACCGAGAGCCCCTCTTGGTCACCAGAGGGTGAGAGTCCCTGTTACATTACGGGCCACCGCCAGAAGCCAGAGAACGAGATAGGCGGTTCGATTGTTTGGACATGTCGTAACCGGCGTGCGGGGAACGGTCGTTTAATAGCTCGCGGCGACGTCGTTCCCAGGGTTTTTAGAGTCTGGGAAATGTTCGTGACAGTTTTCGGGTGTTGCCGACGCGTACGATGGCGTGTAAGTGGTGGTAGTTGCGACGAGAAGAAGTTGCCACGAGTTGTGGATTTCTGCTCCGTTCGTTGTACTCGCGGATCAAGTTCCAAGAGGTCGCAAACGTCGAGATTTTCAATCGTACGTTTCTGAAAATTGTCGACACGCGGTGTTTCTATGAAATTCAACGTACCGAAATTCTCCCACCTAACGAAAGTACCTAACGAAAATTATTATTAAATTCCCGAGCAACCGAATAATTATCGTCGTCGAAATATCGTTTCTTTAACCACTTGCGCCTGGCAATTGGTTCGCGGACCATAACGAGTGACCAAAACCTTTCCCTATATCACTAGGGATAGAAATTACTAAGTAGGGAATAAATTTATTATTCGTTTTGCCTGGGGTTTGTTTAAATATACTTGAAACTTCGAATTGATCCCTTCCTTCTGTTTCTTCATAATTCTCGTTTAAAAAAAAAAGAGAAAGAAATTCTCCAGAAAATATCAGAGGTCTAAAAAAAAAAAAAAAAAGGATGGAAACGAGGATGAAAACGGTCGGTTGATCCCCCGATCAAACGAGACGAGGTTGCCACGCTGCTGCTGCTGCTGCTGCTGCTGCTGCTGCTGCTGCTGCTGCTATCGCGTTTCAGATTACGTGGCGTCGGTGCAGTTAATTCGAGGCGATCCGGCTTCGCCGTGACGCAAACCGCGAAAACCGGGAGCGCGCGCTCGCGCGCTCTGCCTCTCTCGGCTCTGGGATATTAAACGTTAATTATACAACGAAATTTACTGAGAAATACGAGTCCAGAGAAAGCAAGAGAGAGAGAGAGAGAGAGAGAGAGAGAGAGAGAGAGAGAGAGAGAGAGGGAGTGAGAGTTAATCTAGACGGAGAAAGAGGGGAAAGAAGCGGAACGGTGGAAACTAGCGTGCCGGAAACTAACTCGACAGCTTAAGGAGCGAGAACCGTCGTCATCGCGAAGTTTGCCCCTTGATTGGACATTTATGGCGGCGAGTTGTAAACTCCGCCGGGTTACAGACGTTAATTAGCATTTATCGTCTCGTTTCCGCGCAGTCCGCGCGCCGGTTTTTGCCAACGTTGTCGACGTTTTGACGTCTCTCGGAGATTTCTCTCTTTCTTTCTTTTTTTTTCTCTCCGAATTTATTTCGAATTCCCTTCTTCCCGCGTGTCGAATCTTCAATTTCACAATTATAGACTGGCCAATTGAGCAGATTGAGATTGATCTTTTGGAAATTTCTTAGACACCAGCTTTTCGAATTTGCGAGTTTCGTGAATCTCTACAATTGCCAGTCCAAACGTCCAAAGTTCCAAGTTCCAAAGGGGAAGTAGTTTCGCTTACGCGGAACTGGAAGATTCGCAAATTCGATTCCAGTGTCCGGCACACGGATGTAAATGGAGCAGGGGGGAGAATGCGGAGCGATGCGTTTCACAGATGCCAGTCTCGTTTGCCCGAAATGGAAAATATATCTAGCGTGCGAGGCGACGACGTCCATTCGCTGCAACGTGGATCAACCCGGGTTCCTGTCTCTCATTTCTTCCACCTTCCGTTCGCCTGGTCCAGGCCCCGGGGATCTGGCAAATCCCGAGATCCACCCCGATGCGTGTCACCCCGATCGCCATTGTCCTTTGTTTGTTCTTATTTATTGGAGATCTTTCTCTTGCTCTTCTTCGTTTTTTCCTTTTTCTCCTTCTTCTCTTTCTTTTGTTCTTCGGTTCCCTTCCCACGGGGGATTTAGGCGACGAGGGCTGGATAACCAAAGGCGAAAAGAGATGTGAAATTGTTCGTGATTGAAAATTACGAGTGTCGAAATTTCGTCGATCGTGTACAGATACGTATGTACGTCCAAGTTCTAACGGATAAGTTTTTGCGGCTGTTCTGATGAAATTTCCAAGATTTCTGCGGTTAAGACGAAATTTCGAAATTTCTGAAGAACCATCGAGACGATTTATCAATCGGTAGGCGTCCAAGTTTCCCAATTTCACGTACAGCTTAATCAATTAATTTAATTTGCTAAATTCTGGACAACTTAATTTCTAAATTTGCAAACAGGTAGATTCAGATAGATGTTCTGCGAGTAGATGAATTTTTTAAAATTCCAAATTCTAGAGATACTGAAATTTCTAAATTCACGAACAGCAAGATTCTTGTATTTGTGAGTAGCTAAATTTTTAAAATTCTCTACGACTGGGTCTCTAAAGTTTGCACATGGCTAAATTATTAAAGTAGCGACTGAAATTTCTCGAATTTTAAATAAATTAAATTTCATACAAAATTGCAAACAGATAATTAAATTTCTAGAAATATTTAGCCAGCTACACAAAATTCTGAATAAATTTCTAAATTCGCAATCTATCGATAGACTTCTAAAAATTTTTCTCATCTTTTTCAATCCTATCACCAAAAAAAGAAAAAGAAAATCAATTAATTTGCTTGCCACAGGAATTTAATTCTTATTTTCTTATCACCAAACTCTTATTTACTCAACCATAGGAATTCAATTCTTATTTACTTAACACAATACTTACTTATCCTTAAATCAATTAATTTACTTGTCAGAAGAATGTAATATGTACGATGATCGTCAAGAACGAAGGATCCCTGTGTATGTCCGAAAATAATTCCGTTGAAACCGTGCAATATTAATCGACAGGAGGCCGGTTGAAATTCGATAAATTTCGGGGGATGAAACGGCGATGTTCGACGCGAGACCGATTATCGCCCGTGAAAAATGATACGACTCGGCGGAAGAAAAACGGAGACAGATGTTCAGATCATGGAAACGTTAGTTTCCCCGCTAAACTCTTGGACCACGGTGTTCTTTCATTCTTTCATTCTTTCGTTTTTCTCCTTCTTTTCTTTTCTTTTCTTTTCTTTTCTTTTCTTTTCTTTTTTTCTCTTTTCTTTCTTTTTTCTCCACAGATCTACGTCGGAAATTTGATACTTTTTCTCGACGTCGGACCCGGTTTTCGCGATTCCGTGGGACGGGGGAATGATTGATCGCGAGTTCTCTCTCCGGGAACCTCCGTATCACCGTGAAAAATTAATGTACAACGCGTGACGGCCGAAGACACGTCCAGAGCCGTGGCCAGAATTTCCGCCCCGCGAAGATAGATTTCTACGCGACACTGAATTAAACCGTTTCTGTCGCCAAAGAGAGAAAAAAAATCACTGCGAAAGAGTGAAAAAGTACGACGAAAAAAAAAAAAAAAAAAAGAAAAAAGAGAAAAAAGAACAAAGATGAAAATTAAACGCCGTTAAATTGAAATACAATTTTTCGTAAAATTCGCGCAAAATCGTCGAAATCTCTCCAGTTTCGCGGTGTTGTTTCTTCGAATTGCGAATCCGAAATTTCAGACTGCGACACGAGCGCGCGCGAGTTTCCTTGAGAGGCTGTTTGTTAATTAATTTCGCCAGGGACGTGTAAACGACGGCGAGGATGATCGCAAGGGGGCGCGCGAGAAATCGCGGTGCCGGGGGTATTAGCCGTTTCTAATCGAAACTGGGTAAAAGCTCGTTATCGGGATTGTCTCGAGCTAAGCAGAACGGGGTTAATAGCCGGGCACAATGGGCACACGGGCCGTGATCGTGTGAAACATAGCACGTTGCACGGCGAAGGGGTGCGCGTTTTAATGTCCGCTGCTTGCCAACTATTCTCTGTTCTGCGTTATGACGTTTTTAATCGACACGCGTTTCTCGAGAATTAGGCAAATCCCGGAAATTCGCGAACGGTCGAAACGAACTGTCGATGTTCAGAGAGCACGTAAATTGTTCACGCTGGGAGGAGGGTGGATTTGAAAGTCGAAATTAACCTCTCAGCTGTGAACGACGAGTATACTCGTCACGAAAGAAATTGGCAATTTTCTTTTTTGCGCAGTGACGAGTATATTCTATTGTAATATTATGTTAATACTGTATAATCTGTTATTGAGATTAAATTATTTCGTGGGAAATTTTAGAATATTTTCAGATTAAACTCGAGGTAAAATTATCTTCTTGCTATTGATTTAGTTGAGCAACAAGGTTATTAATTTAAAAAAAAAACTAGTGTCATTTCCTTATAATTTATATAATCCACATTAAATTATTTTGGAAATATTAATTTAGTTGACCAACAAAGTTATTAATTTAAAAAAAAGAACTAGTGTCATTTCCTTATTTTATACAATACACATTACCCTTAATTTATACAATACACATTATTTTGTGGAAAATAAAACGTATTTGTAAATTTTAGACATTTTAGAATATTTTGAGATTAAACTTGAGTTAAAATTATCTTCTTGCTATTAATATTAATTTAGTTGAGCAACAAAGTTATTAATTAAAAAAAA
>NW_025109980.1:658750-698163 GCF_011392965.1 Frieseomelitta varia | reverse complement strand
TTTCCTTATAATTTATACAATACACATTAAATTATTTTGTGGAAAATAAAACGTATTTGTAAATTTTAGACATTTTAGAATATTTTGAGATTAAACTTGAGCTAAAATTATGTTCTTGCTATTAATATTATTTTAGTTCAGCGACAAAGTTATTAATTTAAAAAAAGAACTAGTGTAATTTCCTTATAATTTATACAATACACATTAAATTATTTTGTGGAAAATAAAACGTATTTGTAAATTTTAGTCATTTTAGAATATTTTGAGATTAAACTTGAGCTAAAATTATCTCCTTGCTATTGATATTAATTTAGTTGAGCAACAAAGTTATTAATTTAAAAAAAAGAACTAGTGTCATTTCTTTATAATTTAATACACATACTCTACGTTTGACGATATTTGTCACTTTTAAAATCGGCACCACAGGAGATTAAAATAAATCGCCGATAGTTGATAATTAAATATTTCTACCGTCCAAATTTCTGCACAACACTTCGTGGAAGGTAGCTTTCATTTTTAAACGACGCATTTCATTGCGACAGAGTCCCAGCGGACAGAGTCTAGACGAACCACCGTCGAGACGCGGGGATTTCTGTTATTTTTCAATCCCCAGTTGTATCCCCTGTCCGCAACTGGAGTTGGCTTTACCGCGATATCACGCCGATATAAGACGACAGATCGAGATAAAGAATAGTTGCTGTCGCGGGCAGCGAGGCGATTTCGGTGGGGATGAAATTGTTAGATAAATTCTCCTTTAAGCAACGAGGCTCACTGTCGTTTCACGACTGACTCGAACCATTGGTCTTGCTCGATTCTATTTTTCAATTCATTTAACGAAACAACGACACATTTACTCCTGAGAATTGGCAAAATTCTCGTTGGAGAATTTCTTTCGTCACCAGAAGTCTTGCTTCTTTGCAACGGTCCCTTGAAACTTATATTATATTATAATAATAACTTGTGTTATAACAATATTCAAAGTTTGATAGAATCGTGAAGAAAAGTCATGCAGTAAGCTCTGAAGGATCGTTGCAAATCTTCCAAACCATGGCATAATCTAGTCGCGGGGGAAGATGTTTTAACGTCTGAATTTTAACAATTTTCAACAAGGAACCTACGTTTCCCCTCGCTACGTCATTGAAAAAACGAGAAATGAGCTTCGAGCTTCAATGTGAGACCAATCTCGTCGTTGCATGATCTTGTTTAACCAAGTAGCAACAGTATCGAAACATTTTCACGACTATTGGCTCGCAGGTTGACTTAAAAGATAGAAGAAAATTGGAAATTTGAGGGAGAGAACTTTGGTCGATTCCTCTTTAGCTACTTCATCGTACTTATCAACGTCGAGGCTAAGTAGCGTTGCCAGTTATCGACGTTATCAGCAACATTTATCTCCTCGTTGGCGTTATTCTAATCCGTTTTTACGGCCGACGGGTTTTCGATCTACGAACGCGATCCCCAGATTACTTTCGACTGCCGAGCGATCGCATGCTCGTTGTGATTGAACGATCGATTCGCTGTTGGGGCGAGTCACGGAAACCGGAAGTGCGACTCCTAACTCCGCCAATTTGTCTCCGTGCCTTTCTCTGTCGATTTTTTTTTATCTCCTTGTTGTTTCATTAATATTGACATACTTGTAACATTTCAAGATTCGTTAATTCGTTTTCTTCTGTCGTTTACTTGCACATTTTTCAAGTAACGACTACACAACCACATTGACAAATACATACTGATTGACAAAGAAATTTCAATCACTCGAATTTTAGTCGAATCGAAGGAAATTTTACTCTTGCACGCACACACGACACGTTTCTGTTGAAGTATTATTGGAAGAAGAACATATTTGCAGTTATTAACTTGCTACATTTACTTTACGATTGCAAGTAGTATATAATTTTTAGTTTAATTTTGATTATTTCAAACGTTATTCAGTGTTAAAATATATACAAATTATCCTATTAACTTGCTGTATTTATTTTGTTTTACGATTGCTAGTAGGAGTATAATTGCAATATCCAAGTAATTTTTAGTTCACTTTTGATATTTCAGATATTTCTCTAGAATTCTTCTACAAATTTTATATATTTATTATAATATAATTAAAAATAATATAATAATATTATAAATAATATAGTGTAATTAAATAATTATAATTATTTATTATAACAATTGCATAGTATAATTAAATAATTATATTTATTATAATACAAATAAAAATAATATAATATAATAATATTATAAATAATATAGTGTAATTAAACAATTATAATTATGTATTATAACAATTGCATAGTATAATTAAATAATTATAATTATTTATTATACTTATATTTATTATAATACAAATAAAAATAATATAATATAATAATATTATAAATAATATAGTGTAATTAAATAATTATAATTATTTATTATAACAATTGCATAGTATAATTAAATAATTATAATTATTTATTATAATTATATTTATTACAATACAAATAAAAATAATATAATATAATTAAATAATTATAATTCTTTATTATAACAATTAGTAGCGTAATTGCGATATCCAAATAATTTTTTTAAATCACTTTTGACAAAGATTTTCAAACATTTCTCACTGTTGCAACAAAAAGAAAAGAAAAGAAAAGAAAAAATCCTGCCAGCTTCGAAACAAATATTCCAACTAACAATATTCCTAATTACACTAGATATCTAAATTATTCTCTTTCTCTGCTTGAACTCTGCCGTAACAATGTTACGTCTTACCTATACCGTCGTAACAAACGGAACGAAAGAGAAACGAAGAAAAACAGAAAGCGGTGGAAGAAGGGTGGGTGGAAAATTCACGCGTTTGTCGCGAGAATGATCCGGCGGGGGATAGAGGCGTGTAATTAACCCGGCGGACAGCGCTATTGATTCCGGCCGATATTAAAATGATATATCGCCGCCGGCTAATAGTTCAATATTTCATGTACGCTTACAAACTGCGGCGAGGCCGGTTTCGCATGGACGTCGGGGAGATAATCCGCGCGGAAACGGCCGCGCTTCAAAACGATCCTCTATTTACACGGTGAACATTCGAAACAGAATGATTAATGACGTTATCGTGAAACGTGTAATTTCACCTCGCTTCTCTCTCTCTCTCGTGCACACGTTCGCGGCCGTCATTTTGCATGCCGGAAGGTTCAGTTCGATGACGAAGACGCAAACGGAATCCAAGACTCGATTATAAAATTATCGCGAGAGATACTTTTTTCGAATTTATGGTCACGAGTGATGAAAGAAACGAAACACTGAGAAACAGGGAGAAATTTTAGGATACGATAGAAAGGAGGGGCAACTCTTTTCCACACTTGCCTCGCGACTTTCTTCTGAGCAATCCGTCACTCGATAACGATTGCTCTCAGTTAACATCTCGTCTCAGTTACGAAGTTACTCGCGATTCGAAATCCGTGGTTTTTCTTTCGGATCGCGAAACTGTGACTTGTCGAGCGCGACTCGACGTTGTTACAAAGTTTAATTGCGGGAATTAATGATTTTAGATAACGTCTAGAGTATTTCGGTATTTTATTTTTAGCTAGTCTCTAGAATATTTGGATACAAATTGTTACAGTGGATGACATTATTTGATGCTTTCTTTTTTTTTTTTTTTTTAGAGGAAATTTAAAACGCTCTACATTTCATTGTCGAATTTTCGAATCCCGTTGGTCCTTGCCTGAAGGAAGCTTGAATATATCGAAATACTTGCGAGTTGTTCATTTTACGACGCAATGTACTCACGAAAACGATTCGTTCCGGCGCTTGTTTCCTCGCGAGATACAAAAGCAATTACCATCGCTAAAAATTAGTCTTCAATTCCCTCGTTGTTTTTCTCCGAATTGTCGAATCGTTTCTCGAATAATTTATTAACAGATTCAAGTTCGTTCCCACAACGAGCAGCGATCCCTCCGCCCGAGATTAGAATTTTGTAAAATTTGCTTCACACGTTTGCTCCGAAATTGCGTCGAGTTTACGCTATCAGCAACTGTTATCCGTCCCAATCCGACGCGAGGTTTGTCTAATTTCACCGTTTGCCCGAGGTTGCATTTAATGCATTTAAATTCGTCGAAATTTCTATTCCCCGTGGAATATAAACCAGTCCTAAGGTTTATCTAAGTAAATCGAAACGTTTAGTAACCCCGAAGTTATAATTTTCCCAGCAATCCGGCGTCGAACGGAATTCGACGGAATACAGAGCGACGTCGGGCAACTTTTCTCTCTCGGCGGCGTCGAATTGTCGCCGCGTTGCCGAGTTTGTTGAATTATATCATTAAACTTCTCGAATCTTCGCGTTACAGTTCCCTCCGGTTTGTTTAATTGGCACCTCCGAATTGTCTTCGGCTTGTTAAATTGCGTAACGAAGATGTTCGTTATCTTGTCCGAGATTTTCCTAGTTACACCTCTGTAACCCATTCATGGTTTACCTTATTAAAGTTACCGAATCCTCCGTTAATTAATCCACCGCCTCTGCTCGAACACGAGAATGGAAATCATCTCCTGTTCTTTCTTGTTTCTTTTTGGAATGATCGAACGAATTGGCGCGGCTGAGCGCCTTCGTCGTTCAATAATGCGCCACGCCTCATTTATTCACGAATAACTTGCCAATAAATTCCGTTTTACTTTGATACACGAAGCACGAAGCATTTAATGCCGGCATAATCCCTCTGTTCAGACACTCTAATTTCTACCCGACCGCCTTTCCCCTTGAATTTATCAATCTCGCGCCCGCTGCATGATTTATCAACCACCCGCCGCCGGTAATAAAACAATAATTCTCAGTTGGCAATCAACAGGAACAGGAAGGAGGAGCGATCCTGCTGTGTATTAACGCGTTATCACCGTATAACATCTTTCTATCTTTCTGTCTTTCGATCAAAGTTTAATAAAATTAATAAGACAAATTTATATTTGTTTTATTAATTATTCCTCTGTTTTAGAGTGCCACCTAAAATCTGTGTCGAACTCGATCGATTTATCAACTTTCTGCTGTCGGTAATAAAACAACAGTCACACATTAGGATCAATAAGAACAGGCAGGTGATCGTTGCATTAGCGTGTTATTACCTTTTGATAGTTTTCTCTTCGTGCGTCGAATATCTTTCGACAGAAGAAATTTAAGAATAAGTGTGCCACTTAAAATCGCTAAAATAATATATATATATATATATATATATATATATATATATATATACATATTCGATTTCCAATCACGCCGCAACGAATCGTCGCAGGAGACTCGTAGCTACACGGTCAGAAGCGGGGAGACCCGCTTTTTAAAACGTCGTTCGGTTCGTTCGGATCGGACTTCCGGTCTCGGAGATATCGTCGTTGGAAGCGAGGTCTGTTTTTTCTCGCCTCGCCTCGCCTCGTCTCGTCTCGCTCGCGCTCTCGGACCTCTCGCTCGCGCCAACTTGCTGACCTATCCCGAGCGAGCCACGTGAGCGCTACTCAATGACACCCGCTGACTCAGCGGGTTTTTACTACTCCACTACTCCCAGTGAGTAGTACTCACTCACTCGCTGGGGAGAATGTGGGTCACGCCGTTGACCAGCATCACTGCGTCTTGAAGCGCTCGGCTTTCGGGCTCCGTATCTCGCGAACGGATCGAGACATTTGAACGAAACAAAGCGCGTTTTCAACGTCGCGCCTGCCGCTGTCCACTGGGTGGATTTCGATGGGGATTTGTTGGAGCGATTCGACGAGAAATCGATGAATCTCGACGGTGTGTCTTTGTGGGAATTTGGAAACTTTTCGAGCGTTACGTGGGTTTTTGTTCGCGGGAAATTTCTTTCTTTGGGATAGAAAATCTCGAGTTACCAACGTGGCATTAAATTTAACAAGATCAATTTTAATCGAACTGAATTTAAGAAAATCAGTTTGGGTTAAATTAAATTTAACAGGATCAGTTTCTGTGGGTTTCTTTCTTTCCAAGTTTTTAATTGTTTCGTTTGCAGAATCATTCCAATTTCAAATTTAGACGAGATCCTTCTTCGTCGAATTTTCTTTTCTAAAATTCCAGAATCAAGGATCTACTTGGTGCTGGGTTGACTCGTCCCGTTTGTAGATTTTTCAACTTTTTTCCACTTCTTCGCCCAAATATCAAGCAACCATTTACGACGATATTATATACGATGACAATATTCGGTACAAACGTTTCATCCGATTGTCAGAAATTTCTAAATCCACGCGTCCGAGAGCCGCTCTAGCAGCATTCCACGCGAGCTGTCGACCATGAACGTTTCGACCGCGGTCGTTCCCGACGAAATTAACCCCTCCGCCTTGGCTCTCAACCCCTTTATCGCGCGTCTCAACCCCGCAACGAAGCCGGAGGTCGAGACAAAGCGACGGAAGGCAACGTGTCGTTTCCCTCGAACCCCGTTTCGCGTGTACCACTCGATACCCTCGCGAAATTTTCCCACCCACTCCCACGACCACGTCTGCCACGTTTTCGTTTTCGTTTTGTCGGCTGTCTCCACCGTTTCCGTGCCCCTTCTCTCGCGACGCGCGTCCGTCTCTCGGAGAATCGTTTCCCCCATTTGCGTTTCTGTTCCGCGTTTTATGGACAAACTTTTTTCTTTTCCCTTCCACCCTCTTTTCTAGCAATGTGCTTTTGCATTGATTACTCTTTCGCTGCTGTTTCTGCGGTCGGTCGTTTCAGGGTTTTTTTTGTTTCTTTCGAAGTAGGTTTCGAAAATTTATTCGTCGTTGAAATTTTTTTTTTCTTTCATTCATTGCGCTCGTGTTTAATAATTGTTTGAGGTTACAGCGGGTGGATTTCTGAAAATTTCTGAGAGGTTCGTTCCAGCAGGTAGATCTCTGAAATTTATATTAGCCCGCAGTATATATGTTTTCAGTTTTTCGCCGATGGAAATTTATTAATTTGCAGTCGAATTTAATGGAGTTTCTCCACTTTTTTCTTTTTTTTTTTTTTAAATTTTCTGTGCGCGTTCGTTTGTTTGATCAAATAAAACTCGTAGATGAAACCGAACAGAATTTGTTTGCATTGCCAAATTGATTGCACTCTGATGTTGATTTCATTTTGGCTCAGTAGGATCTCCTTCCAATTATTTCAGCGGAATTAATTAAGCACGAGTTTGAAACCAGTTGACAGTAGATTTCTTTAATAATTAACCAACGCTGAGCAATGTGTTTGACTATTTTTGACAAAATCAGGATTTAAATAAACGAAATTTTATGATATTCCTTGCATTCGATGGAATTAATTCAAATTCAGTATTTCAATCTATATTCGAAAAATCTTTATTAAAATTTTTCTTGAATCACGTTTTACAATTAACTGAGACTTGAAGTACCTGTTCGAAATTTTTTTAAAATTTCTATTGTGCTTCTTAAATTGCGTTTTATAATTTAAAAAGAAAAAAAACAACGAAAATTAAAATGTTTTAATGAACTTATATTATGTTTCTAAAAAAATCACGTTTTGCAACGAAGAGAAAAACAACGAAATTGCTCTGCGTTAATTCATAATTGACCGAGTATTCTTATCAGAAATTACAGAAAGCGAACAGCTTGCGAAAATTTTTCCCATCTTGGAAAAACAAAATATGCGAAATTGCTATCACCAGGCGACACGCGTATATAGCGTACACATTTTTAGTATATATGTACATTCGCGCTTATTCCGATCTTCGAATTTTCAATTAGGCTGGAGAGAGAAAAAAAAAAAAAAAAAACCGGAAACAGGCTCAGTCAGCCTTTGCTTTAATTTCGTTTTATCTACCCTTACCATCATTATCTCGCATTAATAGCTATGCTACGTGTTCTCGAGTACCTGCGCTGCGATCGCGTGAATTTATTCTCTCGAAATTTGAGTAGCATCTTCAGTCTCATTGCGCGCAACGTTTACAGGCTATTAAATTTAGAAATAACGATTTCAATCGTTCGGAAATTTTTGAACGAATGGAATTTAGTTCGAAGTGATGATGTTCAAGCATTTTCAGGTTCCCAAATTTTTGCCAATTGCGCGAAAAGAAAATCGTCGAAATGGCAGAGCACGCGGAACAATGAAAACTTGATGGTACGAAACGAAGTGATATTCCATCGCGTCGCCGGTATAATGATGCGCCGGAAACGTTGTTTTGTACACCATTGATTTGCACACAATGTTACGCGATACGTTCGAAAATTATGGCCGGCTGGTGAATTTGGCGAGTGAGTTGTCAGGTTTGGGAAATTAATTACGAAACTGGTGATCTGATAAGTAACTCGCGCTCTGTTGTTAATTAGTAGAATTGATATTGCGCTTGTATATCGGCGTTTGTATCATGTATCGAATTATAATATAAACATATTAAATTTCGGCAGCGCGAATGCAACAACGGCCGGGAATACACGCAACACTTACGACGACAATGCGCAACATTGATAACAACGATGATAATGGCAACGACGTCGTTAATGATGAAATTTTGCGTGTAACAATAACTTCGTAAACGGATAACGGTTTTCAATAATTGATATATCGTTGTTACAGTCGGATTACCGATTGTTGAAAAAAATTTCACAGATTGATGGCGCAATGAATCGAGAAATAATTAGCGAAACGTGTACGCTTGCCACTGGCAAATAATAATTGTCGCGGAATTTTTAATGGCGGAAAAAAAAAAAAAGAGAAAGAAGAAACGAGGGAAAGAAATGATAAAACTCGAGAGTTTTTGTCGAATAATAATTCCCGTCGCTGGAGATAATAACGGCACGATAATAACAATCGCGATTACTATTATACGCAGTATTATTAATTACAGAAATTCCATTATTGCGCTAATGCAGAGTCGTTGTTTTAAAATAAATTTAATAACAATAATAACGAGTCCCGCGAATATTCTAACGCGATAATGACTGAGATAATACGATTAAGGATAATCGATCTTAATTACTTTCGATAATACGCGCGTGTACGGAAATATATATTTTCCGCTCTCACGGAATATTTATGATAATCTCTCTCTCTCTCTTTCTCTCTCTTTTTGTCTGTCGTTCATATCCGTCAATCGACTAAGCCGCTAATTGCGAGACGAAACACATGGAAAAGTGGGAAATTTTCTTTTTCCCCGATTCGAGACGCGGCCGTGGATAAATCGAGTTTAGCCGGAACTTTTAATGGAGCCAGCCGGGAATAATCGACGGGAGATTTCGCGTCTCGAAACACGAGAGTCCACGGAGTTCATGTTTATTTCATTTGGCCGGCGCAAACAGCGATAAGACACTCGCCGCGAAATTAATTTTCCACTTGTTATGTACGAATTCCTATGGGGGGAGAGAGAGAGAGAGAGAGAGAGAGAGAGAGAGAGAGAGAGAGATTCTCGTGCCTGAATATATTTCAAGCTCGTTACTGTTCCTTGCACCGTCTCGTTATGATAATTTTAAAAATCGATCTTCCTGCTAGGAAATTCAAGAAATTGAAAAAAAAAAAAAAAAAAAAAAAAAAAAAAACTGTTCGTAGACCATTCGAATTCGTACATAAACGATGAATTAATTTTTGCACCTTTGAAATTAGGTGTTGCGGTTATGTTTGCTGCTAAACTTGATCTAGTAACTCGGGTAACGAATCGACGCAATTATTGTTTACCTTAATTCATTATGTATTATATTAATTATAATTATAATTACCTTAATTCATTATCTATTATATTAATTATAATTACCTTAATTCATTATCTATTATATTAATTATAATTATAATTACCTTAAATCATTATCTAATAAATTAATTCATTATCTATTTCCGTTTCTCTTGTATCGTAGAGACTTTGCTTCTCAATTTTTCGATATGACAAATTCAAAATAAAAGAAATTTCACGACGACTAATTGCGAATGTAATAAAACACAGTTTTAGAGATACGTGTGCTGTCTTTCTAGACAGGCTGCGCCTTTGACTGGAAATCGAAAGAAACTTCTGTCGGAGACCACACGAATCGCTCGTCGATTTAATAAAGAAAAAAACAAAAGAAAAAAAAAAAAACACGTAATGTCAGTCAAACTCGAGGAAACGCAACCTGCACATGGTGAAATGCTTTGGAGATTAGAGACTTAGACGCGTCGATTCTTTTCAGTTGCTTTTTCAGCCAGAGGGCGGGAAAAGCTGATAAGCATGCATTAAACTCTCTCGTGAGAGTTTTTCATTGAGACGCGTTAGCTTTTCAATTTTCAGAAACACTGTCGATCACGATCGCTTAGCTTCCTCCGCTCGATGACGATCGATGATTGGTAAAAAAAAATGTGCAACGACTGTGGTGTGCACAGAGAGAGAGAGAGAGAAATCGCATAAATGGTAATTATTGGCTATACGAGGAATTACCCAGCGTCATTATCGTCGATTTCAGTCTTCCGTTTTCTTGCGAAATCATTCCTTTTTCTTCTTTTTTCCGAGTCGCTGACTCGACTTTCCCTCGAATCGTGACGCAAATGGAAAATTTATCGAGTATAAAGAAACAATAATCGCCGGCACTTTTGTTCCAAACCTTTTCTTCTTCTTTTTTTTTTTTTTTAAATTATTACACACACACACGTGATGTTGGAGTACTTTTAGACGTACTGCAAATGTCGCCAGAAAACTTAAGTTTAAAAGAAAAAAAAAAGACTCAAGAATGTACATATATACAGTCGTTTCGATTTCTGTTATTTTACGTGAAAATAGACTTTTCGAAAACGGTACACCATTTTCGACAACTCGATTCTCTCGCTTTGAAGAAACTTCAAGGCAAAATGTCCCATCCTGAAATTGAATCCTCTACCAAAAACAATTACCATCTACTTTCTTTCTCAATTCGAAATCGATATTCAAGTCGAATATTCTACGAACCCTCGACTCTCTTCAACACTCTGAAATTAATAAATATTTTCGTACCTCCGACCAAAATTTTCATAAAAATCTCGTCCTACCTAAATGGTCATCGATCACATCGATTTACGTCGGTTTCTAATAACTTGTAATAACTCGACTTCAGCCTAACCTCTCGCTCTCCTCCTAACATTCACCGCCGGAGCTTTTCTCCAATTAAAGGGGGCTCTAAATCACAAGGGGCCATCGTCGTGCAGCGACCGCCATAAATACGGATGGATGCGCGAAAAGGACGCGAGGAGGTCGCGTGATCAGAGCCAGCAGACATCAAAGGAAGGAAAGTTCCTTCTGGTATCCCGGTGGGATTGGTTTTCCAACGCTCGTCGCGCGTTATGTTTAATGGACACGCCGACACGCGGAAGTATCGTGAAACGTTTCGTTGAACAAACGTGCCTTTCGTTCACTCGTAAAAATCGTGGAAAATTCTCACGTAATTCCGTTTCATTAGAGATTCGCCGCGGTTTCATTAATTTCGCGATAACACCGTGGCGAATCGATGGCTCAAGGCCATCGAGTGTCGAGTCCCATCAAGGTTTGATTGTTTTATGATATCCGTTTTATTATGGTATTAGCTTTCACGCGAGGTATGAATATATATATATATATGTTTTCGAAAGAATCATAATGAAAAGCTATATATATTTATATATGATAGTCGTTTCTTTATACTCGATAAATTTATATATATATATATATATATATATATATATTATATATAAAATAAATATTAGATAGATAAATTTATATATATATATATAGAGAGAGCTTTTCATTATGATTCTTTCGACGACTCTTCAGCTTGAAACTCTGCAGGTCACTGCCTTACCGACCGGGTTCTCTTGGTTCCTTCCAACCCTCGAATCAATTCTATCAATTAGTTCATTCGCACTGGGTTTGCAATTTCTTGAAAACTCACTCTGAGTTTACGTTAAACGTCAATTTATAAAATAGATCACAAACAGATCTATCTAAAGCTTTCTCTATACTTCTTTTACATTCAATTTGAACGTGTGAAGCGCAAGTGTAAATAATTCAATTTTACCAAAATTCGTGCATTTCGTTCAAAATTTCTCTGTGTTTTAAATTTATATAAAATCAACGGAGCCATGCACGATACTCCGAAATTTTCAAATTGTCGAACGTGTACGCGATCATATATCTATATCAATGATTGCGCAGCAAAGAGCAAAACGAACCCAACCCCGATGTACAAACACTTCCACACTTCTTCCAAGCCAGAACTCTTCGATACTGCGACATAATGTCAACGTAGCCGTATTAAAAAGATTCGATTCGAAAGTTTCGAACTCACAATCAGTCAAACATCTATCTCAATACACAGTGAAGAGGAAGAACGTAAAAGGAAAAAGACCCGAGTGTAGAAAAATTTACGTAATACTCCTATTGCAATGTAGAGTCAACGTGGCCGTACAAAAAAGATCGAATCCTTTACTTTCAAATCATCAAAAACATCCACGTCTAACCACACACATACACATACACATACGCATACATAGACAGAAGAAAATTTAATAATAAAAAGGAAGAAGACGCTCTCCGATCGTTACGTCATCCGATGCGATGCGTTGCAGGGAAAAAATGAAAGAAAAAAAAAGAGAGAGAGAGAGAGAGAACTGTCGCCGACATTTATTAACACGGTGTATACACGGCGGAGAAAGTGACGGAACCCACCACGGTCGAGATCCTGATCGCTATCTCGCCGCTATCGCCGGCAGCCGATCTTCCCATGATGATCGGTAGGGAGGCTCTCTCGTGGGAAGAGAGGAGGAGAGAGAAACGATCCGTGAGCGCTGCTCAGTTCCGTGATTGCGATTCCTGATCATGAAAATGAGCGGCCGCTTCTTTTCCTAGGAGAGAGAGAGGGAGGGAGGGAGAGAGAGAGAGAGGGAGAGAGAGAGAATGAAAGTCCCGGAGGAATCGTCGGAACGACATCGATCACGTCGCGCTGCAACTTTGTTCTTACGTTTTGTTATAGCTCGCGTGAGATCGAGTGCCGCTCAAGGTCGCTGCTCAGGCACAGTCCTCCACCACTACTGCGTGGTTTCACACTCGGAGGGGGTTGGATGAACGAGGAAAGAGCGTTGGAGAGAATTGAGTAGCGTGTGTCTCGTGTCAGCGATTTCGCGGAGGGATCTGCGCGAGTTGGTGATCTGGAAATTTGGCAAGTTCGTGATCTGAATATTTGGGAAGTTGATTATCTGGAAATTTGGCAAGCTAGTAATTTGGAGATTCGGCAAGTTCATAATCGAAATATTTGGAAAGTTGGTACCTCGGAAATTTAGAAAGTTGGCACTTTGGAAATTTGGAAAATTGGTAATATGGAAATTTGAGAAATTGATAATCTGAATATTTGGAAAGTTGGTACTTTAGAAAATTGGAAAGTTGGTAATATGAAAATTTGGGAAGTTGATAATCTGGAAAATTGGAAAGTTGATAATATGGAAATTTGGGAAGTTGATAATCTGGAGATTTGGAAAGTTGGTAATCTGAAAAGCTAGCAATTTAGAAATTTGGGAAATTGATAATTTGGAAATTTGAGAAGTTGATAATCTGAAAATTTAGGAAGCTGATAATCTGGAAAGATAGTAATTTAGAAATTTGAGAAATTAATAATCTGGAAATTTGGGAAGTTGATAATCTGGAAATTTGAGAAGTTGATAATCTGGAAATTTGGAAAGTTGGTAAACTAGTAATTTAGAAATTTGAGAAATTCGACAATCTGGAAATTTGAAGAGCTGATAATTCGAAGACTTGAGACTTTGCGTGCTTGAGAATTTAGAAACACTGAAATTTCCGAAATTTCTCAATTTCGGAGGAGCAGGGATTTCGAAAATTGGAAAAATAGAAATTTGAGAATTTTTGGAATTCAGGAATTTGAGAATTCTTAAAATTTTCTAAAAAAATTTTAAGAATTTTGAAAACTTCACTAAATTGTGTATTCTGGACTCTGGAAATCTAAGAATTTTGCAATATGGAGATTCGAAAATTCGAAAATTCAGAAATTCTTCGAACTACTGACTTGGAACATTTAGAAATTTAACACTGCTTTCACAATAAAACTATCACGATGTGAAACTTTATCCTAAATATCAAACTTTGTACATTAAACTGAATCCTCCATCGCCATATCTTTGTTCGACATTTCCTCTCGAAGTTACTTAGCGTTCTACTTCGCTAAAACGCCGACCTATTTCCCCGAGAACGGGTCACGTTTAAAGACGAGGCCAGAAACTGCTAAAAAAAAAAAAAAAAATCTTCGTTCCAATAGAACAACTTGTACAGACGGACTTTTGTCCTGGTACACGTAGCACAGATAAGAAAAATGGTAGTCTGGCTGCAGCTGCAACGAGAGAAACGTCTCCTGAAGAAAACGGATATCATCTGGCTTTTTCAGCTGTTTCCTAAATCCTTCCCGCCTTATCTTCCGGTTCTGACGAGCCGGTTCTCGGCTCGGTTTCGTTTCATCAGCTGTTCACGTTGCTCTTCTATTTCTTCGAGAGAATGAACCACGTCTTCTCAAATTTAGAAAAACAGAGTCTCTTTTACCTCGCATTTCCCTCGAATTTCATTTAAAATTTGTTCAGTTTACAATTTGGCCTGTGGCACAATTTCCTCGAACATTTGAAAACGATATTTGCTTGTTTCGCGAATGTTAAAACGTTGAAAACAAATTTCCAAATTTCAAACACTTGTTTCTGCTACTATCAAATTGACTATCGGAAAGTTAATTAATTTAGATCGAAAACTCAAACTTAATCGCATTTGAAATTTGTTCAGTTTACAATTTGATCTGTGGCACAATTTTCTCGGACATTTGAAAACGATATTTGCTTGTTTCGCGAATGTTAAAACGTTGAAAACAAACTTCCAAATTCCAAACACTTGTTTCAGCTACCATCAAACCGAATATCAGAAAGTTAATTAATTGAAATCGAAGACTCAAACGAAATTTGTTCAGTTTACAATTTGGCCTGTGGCACAATTTTCTCGAACATTTGAAAACGATATTTGCTTGTTTCGTGAATGTTAAAACGTTGAAAACAAACTTCCAAATTCCAAACACTTGTTTCAGCTACCATCAAACCGAATATCGGAAAGTTAATTAATTTAGATAGAAGACTCAAACTTAATCATATTTGAAATTTGTTCAGTTTACAATTTGGCCTATGACAATTTTTTCGAACATTTGAAAACGATATTTGCTTGTTTCGCGAATGTTAAAACGTTGAAAACAAATTTCCAAATTTCAAACACTTGTTTCTGCTACTATCAAATTGACTATCGGAAAGTTAATTAATTTAGATCGAAAACTCAAACTTAATCGCATTTGAAATTTGTTCAGTTTACAATTTGATCTGTGACACAATTTTCTCNGAACATTTGAAAACGATATTTGCTTGTTTCGCGAATGTTAAAACGTTGAAAACAAACTTCCAAATTCCAAACACTTGTTTCAGCTACCATCAAACCGAATATCAGAAAGTTAATTAATTTAAATCAAAGACTCAAACGAAATTTGTTCAGTTTACAATTTGGCCTGTGGCACAATTTTCTCGAACATTTGAAAACGATATTTGCTTGTTTCGCGAATGTTAAAACATTGAAAACAAACTTCCAAATTCCAAACACTTGTTTCCGCTCCTACCAAACCGACTATCGAAAGATTAATTACTTTAGATCGAAGGCTCAGACTTAATCAAAATTCAAAGTCACAGTTCGAAAAGGTTTCGCCAATTGTAAGAACAGATTACAAATTGCCGAACAAACAAACGCTCTGGAAGGAACCATAGTGAGAGAGGTCGAACCGTTTCGACATCCCTCCCCCTCCCTCCCCCCCTTCGTCCCTCTCGCCGCGGGCAGAAGGCGATTAAAATAAAAATCAATTACTTGGAAACTCATCCGAGGGGCACGTGATATCCTTTAATTAAGAAGCGACGAGAAGAAGAAATGACAGCCACTCGTTCGTTGGCTCGTTCAACCCTCTTGGTGGTTCGGTTGATTCAGGCGAAGAAAGGCCCCGCAGCGACGCGACGATAGGTAGGTAAGGTAGACAGGAACGCAGGTTGAAAAAGAACTTTGGTTGGAGGGGGCGCTGCTTACTAATTAGGGCCGCGGCGCATTGATAAATCGGCCCGATTATTAAAAGTCGTACGAACGCGAAGGCGTGGCCCGCCCACACCGACCCTTTTCTTTCTCGCCTTCTTCTTTTTGTTATGTTTATCTCTCTCTCTCTCTCTCTTGCTCCCTCTCTTCCTCTTTCTTGGTCGAGTTGCGGTTTTTGCGGCCGGCAAAAATCGCGCGAGCGGAACGAACCAGCTATCCTCTATTCGATTCTTCTTCTTCTTCTTATTCTCGTTCTTCTTTGCGAGGGCTTCCTTTCTATGGCGAGTCGGACGAAAAATTGAAAGCACGTATATAGATACGTAAAACGCGAGAAGATGATTACTGTGCATAACGACACGACGAGGGTTGAGAATTGGGGTTGTTCGGTCGAGTTCTCGAGAAGAGGATTACGATTTGCGAATTCTGATTTGATTGGTTTCACTTCGCTTCGAACGTTTTGCTTCGAACTTGTTGGCGTCTGCTGTTGTCTGTTTGTGATTTTTAGAAATTTAGAAATTTATTATTGCCGTAATTATAAAGGTAGCATGTAATAAAATGAAGACATTTACTCTCATTTCTTTCGAATCGAACAGCTGTTATGAAAAATTTTTCGTAAAAATTAGTTTAGAGAATATTCGCAAAAGAGCAATAAATAAATAATTTATTTATTCATAAAAATTAGTTTAGTGAATATAGGTCCATTTGCAATACAAATTATTATTGCCGTAATTATAAAGGTAGTATGTAATAAACTGAAGATATTTAATTAATATATATTACATAATATGATAATGTAATGTTAATAACACAATATAATAATTATCACATTATTATAATGTTATTTTAGTTTGTTTCAAATTTTCGAAGGATCTGAAGCAAACTGAATAACAATATATCGAAACAGATGATTCGGAACTGAATATTTATTAATTAACGCAATTTCAGAGTCGAGACGGATAAATCTACGAAGAACGAAGACCGGAGACAGTGAAACTAGTGAAATTGAAAGAAAAAAGGAAAAAAGAAAAAAAAAGAACGAGAAATGAAATTTCCTCGACGACTTCACCGAAGTCGAAGCGAAGAAAGAAAACGAAAAATCGTCGGTTGTCACGTGCACGCGTTGGGGAGCTCTTCAACGGAATCTCGACTTCTTTCCCCGCGAAACATCGTGTCAATGCAATGGAATTGCGCGAAAAACATCGCCAAGTACTTGTCCGTGCATTCCTCTCGATGATTGCCGATCGATCGATTCCGTACAATGGGGCTCGTTCGTGCAACCTCGCCCACCGCACGCTGCGTGCACGACGCCAGAGAGTAGCGAGAGTTAATTAATACGTTTTCCAGACAATAGTTTCTGCTGGAGCAACGTTTCGAGTAATAACCTATTCATAACCCTTAAATTTACCTTTACTCTAAATTTGTTAATATAATTTTCCTTTAGATTAGACTTAGATTAGACTAGGTTTAGATTGGGATATTTACCTTTACTCCAAATTTGTTAGTATAATTTTTTTTTTTTTAGATCAGATTTAGGTTAAATTAATTTAAATTAGATTTAGGTCAGGAAATTTATCTTTATACTAAATTTATTAGTATAGTTTCTGTTTAGATTAGATTTAGGTTAGGTTGGGAAATTTATCTTCACTCCAAATTTGTTAGTATAATTTTTTTTTTTTAGATTAGATTTAGGTTAAATTAATTTAAATTAGATTTAGGTTAGGAAATTTATTTTTATACTAAATTTATTAGTATAGTTTCTGTTTAGATTAGATTTAGGTTAGGTTTAGGTTGGGAAATTTATCTTCACTCTAAATTTGTTAGTACAATTTTTATTTTTAGGTTAGATTTAGGTTAAGTTTAAATTAGGTTTAGGTTAGAAAATCTATCATTACTCTAAATTTATTAGTATAGTTTTTGTTTACGATTAGATTTAGGTTAAGTTTAAATTAAGTTTAGGTTAGGAAATTTATTTTTACTCTAAATTTATTAATATAGTTTCTGTTTAGGTTAGGTTTAGGTTGGGAAATTTATCTTCGCTCTAAATTTGTTAATATAATTTTTTTTTTTAGATTAGATTTAGGTTAAGTTTAAATTAAGTTTAGGTTAGGAAATTTATCTTTACTCTAAATTTATTAGTACAGTTTTTGTTTACATTAGATTTGGGTTAGGTTTAGGTTAGGAAATTTATCTTCACTCTAAATTTATAGTATAATTTAGTATAATAAGTTAGTATAATTTTTGTTTGGATTAGATTTAGGTCAGGAAATTTACCTTTACTCCAAATTTATAGTACAATTTAGTATAATAAGTTAGTATAACAATAATTTACTAGTTAGAGTTACTATTTACTAGTTTGTCACTAGTTTGTAAATAATTTACTAGTCTAGAAATTACTGGAAGAAAATTTATTTTCAAAAATCAATTCAGAATATTTCTTTCCTTTTTTTTATTTTTTCTTCCCCTTCAGGATAAACATTCTTGTTGTCAATATCCAATAGAAAATACGTCGATATTGTTTTGAAAAACATTCATTTCGAAAGAAATACAAAAAGAAAGATTCGATGAATAATAAAATAACTATATCGAGATGTTCTCCGAAAAGAAATAACTCGTTTGTAGCTTATTTTCTTTCAGAGGTTTGCACATTCTTCGTTTCCTTCTCAAGGAAAGTCGAACAGTCTCCAGAATTTCTTTACGATTTCCATCGAAATATTTTCTCACGCACGTTTCACCAATAGACTTGATAAGTAAAAATAAACAATCGCAAGCGTGTAAATCTGATCAAATAAATGTCGAATAAAATTTCGTTTAAACTCTTTTGCAACATTAACTTTACACGAATGTACGTACACTACTTCTTCGTTCCTTTTTAATCAAATGTATCATAAATTTCCATTTATTAGATCGTTAGAATTCTTTTTTCTTTCTTCAGAGATTTTCCTCGAACATAAGTCGATGAATAGTAATGGCGACGATGACGGTCGATGTAAATCACAGGAAAATGTCCCGGTGCGATTACCGGTCGTATAATGGATTCATTTCGAAGGCGAGCCGCTATTCATCGATACCCGCGCGCAATTAGTCCATAATTGTTGACGCCGAACAAGTAAGAAACACGCACACACAGACAATATTAATGGTCAGTAGGTGAAATTAAGAACGAATTCATCATTGGTTCCATTATTGCAATGTCTGTAAAAATATGTTGAAAACTTTCTCTTTCGCTCGCGGATCACCATACCCGATACACTATTTTTACTTTCCTCTCTCATTTCTTTCGAATCGAACAGCTTATGAAAAATTTTTTCATAAAAATTAGCTTAGAAAATATACGTAAAAGAGCAGTAAATAAATTATTGATCTAATTTATTTATTTTCTAATTTATTTATTTTTCAAATTTGTTAATTTTCCTAATTTATTTATTTTCCAAATTTATTAATTTTCCAAACTTATTTATTTTCCAAATTTATGAATTTCCCTAATTTATTTATTTTCCAAATTTATGAATTTTCCTAATTTATTTATTTTCTAAATTGTATAAAGTAACAAAATTTGACAATTTTAGTGACTTTCTGGATATCTTCTGTACTTTTGTTACTGTTTTAATATATATATATTCGATATATATCTTAATATTCTCAGTCGATGAAAACATAAGTATTCCGATGGTCTTTAAATTTAACTTTATACTTTAAGTCACCTTTTTATCGCTCTTGGAAATTTTCTATTTTTTTCTTTCTTCTTTTTTTCTTTTTTCTCGTGGTAAATCCATAAAGCTCTTTTGCTCTTCTGTTCCTCTTAGAATCTCTCGTTTATCGTTCGAGTTATTGTCTATTGAAATTTTACGAGTACACGCTTCGTTTGAGAGGCGTGCTGAAAGGCTTCTGAAGAATCGTGTAAGACGTGCGTGCTGGAGCGAAATTTCTTTCGCCAAGCTTCTCCGAATTCTCCACCCACGCGTCTGCTGAGGGAGAAATCGTAAATAAAGTTTCGAAGTGAGATTCCTTATACGAGATTCCAGACGGGAACTCGCTTAAAAATTTAAGGAATACGGTCGGTCTCTAGCCCTAGAAGCAGTCGAAACATTTTGCCTCCAGACTGTGAAATCTTCTTGCAATTTTCAATATATCACGTCTTCTGATATATCTAACGTCGCTCTACGATTCTCTTAGAAATTTTCTCGTAGATCTTTATACTTTATTTTGTTCATATCTCTTTATACTTTATTTTGTTAATATGATAATGTCTTACGAATCTTTATCTAGAAATTTTCTAGATAAAGATTCAGTTAAAGAAAATTGTTTCACATACTAGTTATTATTTGAAAACTACTTCACATATTTTTCCATGTCTATACTAGTGCTTGAAAATATACGACTGAAAAGTAGAACCTAAATATATTATCATAAAGATAATAGAAAATTGATGTTAGTTAGATTGACATCATTACTGAGAACTATTGTAAATATTTTTTAGGTGTATACTAGTGCTTGAAAATATACGACTGAAAAGTAGAACCTAAATATATTATCATAAAGATAATAGAAAATTGCTGTTAGTTAGATTGATATCATTACTGAGAACTATTTGAAATATTTTTCAACGTGTATACTAGTGCTTGAAAATATACGACTGAAAAGTAGAACCTAAATATATTATCACAAAGATAATAGAAAATTGATGTTAGTTAGATTGATATTATTACTGAGACCTACTTCAAATATTTTTCCACGTGTATACTAGTGCTTGAAAATATACGACTGAAAAATAAAACCTAAATACATTATTATACAGATAATAGAAAACTGACATTAGTTAGGTTGATATTATTACTGAGAGCTACTTCAAATATTTTTCCATGTCTATACTAGTGCTTGAAAATATACGACTGAAAAGTAGAACCTAAATATATTATCATAAAGATAATAGAAAACTGATATTATATTAGTAAACTGATATTAGTAAGATATTAGTTAGATTGATATCATTACTGAGACCTACTTCAAATATTTTTCCACGTGTATACTAGTGTTTGAAAATATACGACTGAAAAATAAAACCTAAATACATTATTATACGGATAATAGAAAACTGATATTAGTTAGATTGATATTATTACTGAGAGCTACTTCAAATATTTTTCAACGTGTATACTAGTGCTTGAAAATATACGACTGAAAAGTAGAACCTAAATATATTACCATAAAGATAATAGAAAACTGATATTAGTCAGATTGATATCATTACTGAAAAAACTACTTCAAATATTTTTTATGTGTATACTAGTATGTAAAATATACAACTAAAAAATAGAACCTAAATATATTATCATAAAGATAATAGAAAACTGATATTATATTAGTAAACTGATATTAGTAAGATATTAGTTAGATTGATATCGTTACTGAGACCTACTTCAAATATTTTTCCACGTGTATACTAGTGCTTGAAAATATACGACTGAAAAGTAGAACCTAAATATATTATCACAAAGATAATACAAAACTGATATTAGTTAAATTGATATTATTACTAAAAACTTTGATATTATTACTCAAATATTTGCCCATCTAAACTACAAAAGTGTACCAAGCAAGAGAAGAAAGGGAGAAATTTTTAATATACTTCTACAGCAGTTGCAATAATGGATTCGTTCCTATCTAAAGAAACATGAAAGAAAATTTCTAATTTTCTGTCTTTTCGTTCCAGAAAAGAGTTTCAGAGTTTCTGAGAAGTTCGTGAAAAGGAGGATGAGAAGCGAGAGAGCGGGAGAAGTCGGTCGTTGGAATATCGCTGGTTTCCTGGCTTTTGGGGGCTCGGAGGACAGGTGAATTCACGCAAACACGACGGCCCGCGGCGCGCAGGGCTTTTATGGCGGAAGGCAGCGTCGCGGCGCCGGCGTCTCTGCAATCAATACGTCGCGGCGCAACGTCCCGCGAGCTACGACCTCCAGCTGTTTCTCGCTCTCTCTACGCCCTGGCTCCTCCTAGCCTGTCTTATTTCCGCCTCGTCTCCCACTTTCACGCCGTGCAATTTGTCCGGTTCCACGAATTTATCGCGACGTCCAGACACGCACCAGACGCCCGCAAACACCCCCTGACATTCGTTCACACAACATTCGTCGCAACATTTCAACGACAGTTTCGTCGTTGTCGAGGAATTGGCCGTTGTAGTGGAATGTTTCCCCACTGTGATTCAACTGTTGTTATTGTTGATCCATTCGTTCCTTTTCATCCAGTTCGTCTCGTTTGTCAGTGATTGTTTGTTTAAGGTATAGAACTCTATATAAAGTTGATCAAGCTCGCGAATTTTAGGCTTAGAACAGTGATGACAATGTCTTTCTTTTGGCTCAGAATTTACGGGATTGCTCCTTGGATCTGTGAGCTTGAATATTGTCCAACGGAAAATGGACAGATGAAAGAGTGCATTTAATTTTCTAATTTTTTAAATTTTAATTGTTGCAAGGCTCAAGCATTTGTTGGGTTTCTTCATCCAGTTTGTCCCTGAGGCGATTTTTTTATGTGCGTGAGAAGTTGACGTTCACGAATTTAGATTTGAAAAAGTGATGATGATATTTCTTGATCTCCTTTCATCTTAGAATTTAGAATTATTTTTGTGCCATCTTCTAAGATGGATAAACTTATCGTTTCTTTTTTCTTTCTTTTTTTATAGAATTGAATATCAATAGTGGATTCGTCTAATGGAAATGCGAAGTTAATAAAAGGTACAGTTGATTTAATTATTTGTTTGTTTCGTTTATTAATCCAGTTTCTCTCGTCTGAGATAAGCAGTTGATTATGTTCATAAATTGAAAGATTTAGAAAAATGATAGTAATATTTCTTTGTCCATTTCTTTTTTAAATCTCAGAATTTACAATTATCACAACTTGTCATTTGATTTTTCTTTTTCTCAAGAATTGAATATCGATACTCCACTTACGTAATGGAAATAAAACATTAATGAAAGGTGAAACTGATCAGTTCGACTTCTGAGAGGTTCACATAAATTATACATTTTCCCGGGATGAATGAACTCGTGGAAGTCCCCGAGAATTGAATATTAACGACGTACTTACATAATGAAATTCGGAAATTAATCAAAACTAATTTATAATATGATATAATGGTATTCGTAATCAACGAAGTACCAAAATATTCATACATATTCAATATTCATAAAATATTCATACACGTATTCATAAATTCAATAAATATCCGCACATCGAGTATATTCATAAAATATCAACACGTACATTACATTCACTAAAGAAAATTCCTACGATTGTTCGAATACTTTCGAGTATACATTTAACATTCTCAACAGTACGAAAAGAAAATGCTAAAATATTTGACAACAGTTGAATTACCATTTGATCGATGAATTTTTCAGAAACCGAAACACTGCGTGTGTAAAAAATCGTGCACGAGGCTAGAAGCTTAATGGAAAAGATGAATTTCAATGATGCGAACTTCTCGCGCCCTTTATTGAGAACTGTCATTCGCTTTATCTCTCACGTTGCTCTTTTTTTTTTTTCATCGTGTCCGATTCGTGATTCGAATCGAATCACGTGTTAAAAGACACGCTTTCGAGTCTCGTCTTCAAAAAAAAAAAAATAGCTGTCTCGAAACAATCGAATAAACATTTCTCGGGAGGTCGCCTCGAATAACGATGAACCTTTAGGTTGAGAAACGAAATTCCCGTGTCACGTTGTACATTCTCAATTTGATGCCGACACATTTACAATCTTCAAACAAATTGTTTTCTTTTCTATCTCCAACGATCTCTTCGATCTCCAACAATCTATTTTCTTTTCTAAGCAATCAATAGAACTCTGCATTCTTTCGTCAAAATTCATATTTTTTGAAACTATATATAATTTATAAAAGTAGAACTTTAATGGACAAAAGCATTTGGATACTTTATACTGTAGAAAGACTACTTTTTATAGAAAAATACCAAACCAGATGAAATCGCAGGAAATTTATAGAAAAATACTTTTCACAGAAGAAATTCTCTTTATAGGAAAATACCAAAAGAAGAAATAAACCAAACAAAATAAATCACAGAAAATTTATAGAAAAATACTTTTTACAGAAGAAATTCTCTTTATAGAAAAATATCAAAAAAGAAAAAAGAAATAAATCAAGCAGAAAATCTATAGAAAAAAATACATTTTACAGAAGAAAATGTCTCTTTACAGAGAAAATACCAAACGAGAAAAGAAGAAATAAACCAAACAGGCAACATCACAGAAAATTTATAGAAAAGTACTTTACTTTTTACAGAAGAAATTCTCTTTATACAAAAATATCAAAAAAGAAAAATACCAAACGAGAAAAGAAGAAATAAACCAAATAGGCAACATCACAGAAAATTTATAGAAAAGTACTTTACTTTTTACAGAAGAAATTCTCTTTATGCAAAAATATCAAAAAAGAAAAAAGAAATAAATCAAGCAGAAAATTTATAAAAAAATACATTTTGCAAAAGAAAATGTCTCTTTACAGAGAAAAGAGAAAAGTAGAAATAAACCAAACAGACAACATCATAGAAAATTTATAGAAAAATACTTTACTTTTTACAGAAGAAATTCTCTTTATACAAAAATATCAAAAAAAGAAATAAATCGAGCAGAAAATTTATAAGAAAATACATTTTACAAAAGAAAATGTCTCTTTATCTTTACAGAGAAAATACCAAAAGAGAAAAAAGAAGAAATAAACCAAACAGACAACATTATAGAAAATTTATAGAAAAATACTCTTTACAGAGAAACATCAAAAAAAAGAAAAGGAAAAAATAAGTCAAGCAGACAAAATCACAGAATATTTATAGAAAAATATAAAAAAAAAACTTCTTTTTACAGAGAAAATATCAAAAGAGGAAAGAAGAAGTATATGAAACAGACGATTACTGCCGTCTTCGCTGAAGACACCAGAATTCCAAGTTACCAAAACGTCACGTCGTTCGAAACACGCTAGAAACGTGTCACTGGAAATTGTCTCGCGGAAAATTAATGGTCGATCAATCTCTCAGTGCAGCTGGCTGCAGTTGTCCCGGTGAACGATCACGGTCCACGACTGTGAAATCTGATTTCTGGTCAGCGCACCCTCGTCGCCGTTTAGAAGCTCCTCGAGTGCACTTTATTGGAATAACCTAGATGTCACGGATCGAAACGTGGTGCGCGAAAGGTGATGGTAACCGCGTGAATTCCGCTTCAGGACCCTCGGGTGAAGGCTCGAGGGGCCATGGGGACACACAGCGGGTTACCCGGTTTTCCCTGCCGCGATTTTTTTCTCTCGACTCTCGAGTGTTCGCCGAGGGAAGATGAAGAACGGGGGTTCTGGGACGAGATCGACGACGACGGCGACAAAATTCTGTAGGGGTTGGGATTTTAAATTTAAGTCTGACGAATAATTAATTTTGGTATTTTTCTTGTAGAAAATCAAATGATTATCTATCTTCTGTGATTATCAGTCTGTGTCCTGTTGTTTTTAACGATAAGAAACGAACTTTCTGAGAAAAGTGGATTCTAATATGTATCAAGAATTAATCTGCATAACAATATATATATATATATTCTAACAATATATTAAGAATTAGTCTGTAATAATTAGAGCAATATATATTCAGAACAATAGAGGACATATACAGATTAAAAAAACTGAATTTGTCTTTTAGTCAAATATAATTGCTACAATTATTACAAAATCCTCGTTTATTTCCTGAAGATTTGAAAAGTTTATTATTTATCTTATTTATTGATTAATTATAATATTATAATATATATGAATGATATCTTATTTATCTTTTTATTATGTATCTTATTCATCTTATTCATTTTCTAAAAATTCCAAAATACAATTATACCTTATTCATCTTTTTATTATGTATCTTATTCATCTCATTCATTTCCTAAAAATTCCAAAATACAATTATACCTTATTTATTATACTCTTTTTATTATGTATCTTATTCATATTATTCATTTTCTAAGAATTTCAAAAGTCCTCGCTGATGAAATTGTCGCTTCTCTTTACAATTCTCTTTCATCATCGCTACGCAATGAAAAAACGTGGATTTTTCGAAAATGTAGTAAAAAAAAAATGAAGCAGAAGCTCGATAAAAATATTCTCTATGTATGTACCAAACATAGTATAAAACGCTATACTTTAGATACTGTGCACTTTAAAACGTCTCCAACAAATGTCCAATGTCCAAAATGTCCAAGAATTCCGCAGTCAGTTTAATTGGACAAACCACCGACGAAACAATCAATCACCAATTCGAACGTTCCTTCAACAACGTCCTTGGAGAAAATTCTCCTCAAAAATTCCGCCGAATTTGATTCGAATTCCAGGTACATATCAGCGAGGAAACCGCAGGTTTCGCCGAGCAAGCAACGATCGTGAAAGAAAAAAAGCAATTCTCACGTAAGTCTGAAAAAAAGCCCGGCTGAATCGTCGAGTGGTCGTCGGGTATTCGCAATACGCAGGTGAATCTGGGTCGTTCGCGCTGTAACCCGTGCCCAAGGCTGCGAGCGCTCTCGTCATTTGTCGGCCTTTAATTACTCCGAGGCGAGGCGACCATCGAGAGACGAGAAAATCCAAGAAAATCTCTCCTTCTCTCTTCCCTCTCTCGCGATTTTCATTGATCTCTCCGTCTCCCTTTCTCGTTTCCACTTTCCTCTCTTCTCTTCTAATCTTTCTCTTAGTTCGTTTTTCTTCTCCTCTTTCTTTCAGATTTCTTTAGTGTATATATATATATATAAAAAATAAATATGTCTCTGATAGAAATTTTTACGCATAACCCCTTGCGCTGGCAACAAGTGTCTTCACTTTATATATTGTGAAGATTAATTTTTAAAGTAAACAAGTGTCTTCGCGTAATATATTGTGAAGATTGATTTTCAGAATCAGTGAACAAATACACTTTTGAAACTCGAATTTCGAAACGAGATCAAATCATTCATTACTGTATCTTTCATATTCTTTCTTTTTAAATTAAACAAGTTGTAATAAAATCACAACAGTTTCAACATTCACTGTTCTCATATAATATTACACTGTAACTTACATATAAAATACAATGTACCACTTTTCAGTGCGCGTTTCCAACAAGAAATTGGTTGCAACTGATTGCAGACCATAACGAGTGACCAAAACCGTATACAATAATTCGACGCTTTCTTTTTCTTTTGAACTCGTCGGTACGATATCACTGGATAGAAATTACTAAGAAGTAATAAATTTATTATTTGTTTTGCCTCGGTTATACTTAAATATGCTTAAAACTGAGGAAATATTGCAATTTTGTGACATATTCCAGCGCAAGAGGTTAACCACTTGCGTTGGCAACTGATTGCGGACCATAACGAGTGACCAAAACCGTATACAATAATTCGACGCTTTCTTTTTCTTTTGAACTCGTCGGTACGATATCACTGGATAGAAATTACTAAGAAGTAATAAATTTATTATTTGTTTTGCCTCGGTTATACTTAAATATGCTTAAAACTGAGGAAATATTGCAATTTTGGGACAAATTCCAGCGCAAGAGATTAGCCAATTGCGTTGGCAACTGATTGCAGACCTTAACGAGTGACCAAAACCGTATACAATAATTCGACGCTTTCTTTTTCTTTTGAACTCGTCGGTACGATATCACTGGATAGAAATTACTAGGAAGTAATAAATTTATTATTTGTTTTGCCTCGGTTATACTTAAATATGCTTAAAACTGAGGAAATATTGCAATTTTGNTTCTTTTGAACTCGTCGGTACGATATCACTGGATAGAAATTACTAGGAAGTAATAAATTTATTATTTGTTTTGCCTCGGTTATACTTAAATATGCTTAAAACTGAGGGAATATTGGAAATATTTTTAGGACAAAAAATTCTCGACGTGCGTGGTACGTCATTCCAGCGCAAGAGGTTAATCGTTTAGTGGTTCTAGTCTTTCTTAGAGAGAAGAGAGACAGGCAGGCAAACAACACGTCGTTTTCTTTGATCCCGCGAGGCTGTCCGCGAGAAACTGCCATAAATAGCGTTGGAGTCTCGAGTCCAGGCACCAGTGTTAGTTATTACGTGCAATTAGCCCGAGATAGCGCGTCGAGAGAAGGCTACCGAGCCGTGCAAGGTCTGGCTGCGGTCTGACTCTTGGCTAATCCTCCGAGTGTGTTTATCGGCGACTTTCAACCGGCCACGCGGAGAAGACGACGCACTCGAGTCACGGGGCTGCTTTTCCTTGCACTTTAATGGCCTGTCGTTGTTTAACGCGCTTTGGAAACCGTGTTTCAGATGCCTTTGGCATCTCAGTTGGATATCTGGATTCGCGAAGTTTGGTTGCAACGGACTACAGAGTGCATCCTCTGCAGTTTGATGGTTTTCCTTTTTTTTTTTTTTTTTTTTTTTTGTCACTCTTCAATAGCGCGGATTGTTAACATTTTTCAAATAATAGCGTGTTGAATTTGTTAATTTGCTCGGGTGTGATATGGAAAGTTTCGGCTTGTGAAGTTTGACGGAAACGGGCAGAGTATCAATCGTGTGTTACAATCTTTATTGGAATTGGAAATGGAAGACGAATGGTTTGTTATGATAAAATTATAATAATTCTATCATAATATGTCATATAAAACGTAATATATAACGTAAAATGAACGTAATAAATTATAATAAAGTTATTAGCTTGTCATAAATTTCATTTTTCATAATGAAATTTATGTAATAAAATAATTTATTATAGTAAGACTATTAGATTTATTATTACAATAAAGCTACTAGTTTATAATAAATTTAATTTATTACAATGAAATTATATGTAATATATAATATATATATATATTATATATTTATTGTATAAAATTATAATAATATTATATTATCATAAAATTATTATAAAATTATAATAAAGTAATTGGTTTGTAAATTTAATTTGTTATAATGAATATGTAATAAAATATTATAGTAAAACTACTAGTTTTATTATTACAATATACTAAATATATAAAACTATAATAAATATATATACGTATGTATGTATATATTTATTATACAAAATTATAATAAAAAGCTACTAGTTTACAATAAATTTAATTTATCACAATGAAATTTATACAATAAAATAATGTATTATAATAGAACTGTACTACATATTACATTATTAGGTCATTATAATAAATTGTTGCAAAACATTTACAAACTATCCAGTTTGTAAATGTAAGAACAGAATATCTGATCGCGACACGATACTTTCGTGACAATACTTTCAGCAACAAGTGCAATCAAAAATTTTGTCCACTCTGTAAACATAATGAACAAAATCACAGAGAGCGGAACGCCCTATCGTAATTTATATATATGCATAAATCTATAATCACGTCGTAGTTATTTTTACTTTTTTAACAGCTAGTCGAGAACATATTAGAACAAAATGTATAATTTCTCCACGTGTCTACTACGCACAATCTTCGAGCCGACAATCAACAAGCTGAAAGCTACAAGACCAGTTTTCCTCTACGTGCAAATAAACGTTCGATGAAGCTACTGTTAATCGAATCAACTTCACCCAAGTATTCCTGGACTTGAAAACGATCCCAGAACTGAAATCGATACCCGCTCGACATCTTAATTGCGTATATCTCTTCGATAACGTGACGTTACAAATGACTTACTTGGAACGAACGACACGAAGATATAATATACATGTGCTTGTTTTCTCTCTCTCTATCTCTCGATGACTGAGCGACAAATAAGATTCATAAATTCAGGACACTCGAATATACAGGGGTGGGTCACACCACATATTCCCTATCTAGAGTTACGTCATTGTTATTATTATATCGCGTAGCGAAAAATGTTTCGGATGGAGTTGAAGTGGTTTCGAGAGAGGCACGTTTTGATGATGCTAGTTTTCTTGCAGAGTGGACGTGTAGAGGACATGCGAAGGTCACTAACGTTTTTTTTAAATGGAATCATGTATTCTTCATTGCATCAGTTGATGCACCTTGATATCCTTTACAAAAAAAGTATTAACCTATTTGTGTTAAAAAATCATTAGTTTAGGAGATATTTTAATTTCAATTTTGGTTTTTTTCAAAATTATCGTATGAGAGACATGGAAGACGAAGGATAGTATTCTTATATTTATACTGTTTATACTTATATTTATACTATTCCTTGTCTTTCACGCATAGATTTTACAAAATTAAAATTAAAATATCTCCTGAACTGATGCAATAAAAAGTATATGATTCCATTTAAAAAAATGACCTTTATGTGTCCTCTATACGTCCATCCTGCAAGAGAACTAGCATCATCAAAACGTGCACCTCTCGAAACCATTCAACTTCATCTGAAACATTTTTCGCCACGCGTAACAATAATGACGTAAATCTAGATGGCAATATGTAGTGTGATCCACTCTGTATAAGCATGATCGATAATCCAAATGAATCACACAAGTTTGCAGAAACATTTGGCACTATGTCACTGTTGACGACACACTACTCGGAAGACCAGCTGGCTCCTCTGTCTCGTTTCATTATACAGGGTGGCCACTGAAAAGCTGAAGGGCTTGAAAAAGTCACTATTCGTTCATTTTCAAAATGGTGGTCATGTTGTGTTTCACTACGTGATAATGAAAAAAAATCTATTAATGGTATTTCCAAATGAAATAATAAAACATTAAAAACACACGTTTTTGTAAAAGTTATGTTTGTTTCATATCAGTCAGTCTACTGAAGGAATTCATTAATTATATTTCCAAATAAAATAATAAAAAATTTAAAAAAACACGTGTTTGTAAAAGTTATTTTTGTTTTGCATCATTCAGTGTACTGAAA
This sequence comes from Frieseomelitta varia, assembly GCF_011392965.1. Classification (NCBI taxonomy): domain Eukaryota; kingdom Metazoa; phylum Arthropoda; class Insecta; order Hymenoptera; family Apidae; genus Frieseomelitta; species Frieseomelitta varia. The sequence continues at coordinate 667,306 of NW_025109980.1, read as the reverse complement.
AAAAAATCCATTAATTGTATTTCCGATTGAAGTAATAAAAAATTAATAATTAAATAATAAAAATTTAAGAAACTCATGAGATAATAAAATAATAAAAATTTAGAAAACATACAAGATAATAAAATAATAAAAATTTAGAAAAACATATAAGATAATAAAATAATAAAAAATTTAAAAAAACACGTGTTTGTAAAAGTTATTTTTGTTTTTCATCATTCAGTGTACTGAAAAAAAAATCCATTAATTGTATTTCCGATTGAAGTAATAAAAAATTAATAATTAAATAATAAAAATTTAAGAAACTCATGAGATAATAAAATAATAAAAATTTAGAAAACATACAAGATAATAAAATAATAAAAATTTAGAAAAACATATAAGATAATAAAATAATAAAAATTTAAAAAACATGTGTTTGTAAAAGTTATTTTTGTTTTATATCATTCAGTCTGCTGAAAATAACCCATTAATTGTATTTCCAAATAAAATAATAAAAAATTTAAAAAAACACGTGTTTGTAAAAGTTATTTTTGTTTTGCATCATTCAGTGTACTGAAAAAAAATCCACTAATTGTATTTCCAAATGAAATAATAAAAAATTAAGAAATACATTTAAGAAAAATTTAAGATAATAAAATAATAAAAATTTAAGATAATAAAATAATAAAAATTTAAAAAGATAATAAAATAATAAAAATTTAAAAAAAACATATAAAATAATAAAATAATAAAAATTTAAAAAAAAACATAAAATAATAAAATAATAAAAATTTAAAAAACATGTGTTTGTAAAAGTTATTTTTTTTTTTATCATTCAGTCTACTGAAAATAAGCCATTAATTGTATTTCCAAATAAAATAATAAAAAATTTAATTAAAAAACACGTGTTTGTAAACGTTGTTTCTGTTTTATGTCATTCAGTCTTTCAGGTGACTCTGTATTTGGAGGGGGAAATCGTCGTCTGTTTGACGAGCAAATGAGGTAGTTGTACACATTGGTAAAGTTGTGTTACGAATCGGTTACGCGAACGCGTACTCGTCATTTCCTGTCCGATAAACGCTTTCGAATCGCTGTTTTATCTCGTCGCAATGTAAACGTCGCGCCAGTCATTCTTCGCCAGTCATTTTTGAAAATGACGTTTCGTAAGTCACGCACATACATATATACGTATTAGAAGACACTCGAACGTATGCACTTCGAAGGATTCTTGTCAATCGATCATTTCGTATAATTCGCGTAAATATAATTTACGTAAGAATTCCACTTCGATCAGGCAGATTAATGATTTGGAATAATAATCTCATAGTAATGTTAGATAATTAGTACAATTTTAGAATAATAATTTTAAGTTTGTTCAAGTGTTTTACTGTCTTATAAGTAATGCACTGAGTTTGAAAATTAATTAGCATTCAAAATTTAATTTAATCAAACTCAATTTTAAATTAAAATTCAAAATTAAATTCGTCAATCTTTTTTTTTCTTTGGTACTCGACACTAACTTCATACTTTTGAGCGTCGAGACTGAAAATCATATCGGACTTCATTCTTTTTCTTTTTTTTTTTTTTTTTTTTTTTTTTTTTTTTTTTTTTTTTTTTTTTTTTTTTTTTTTTCTTTTAAATTTAATCTTAAACTTTTATAATTTCGTAATTTCATATAAGATAATATAAAATACATTGTACATTGTTAATATATAAAGGGAAATTCCGTATAAAATTAGCATCGTATCAAATGCTAGATACTCCTGTCAAACATGTCAAATGGCTGCGATCAAATAAATTCAGCGATCAATTATTACACTCTGGAATCGCTGCTCTCTTTGCTCCATTTTATTTCGTTCGATCGATACGTTTCAATCCACGCGGTCCGAATGTCAATCGACACGTGAAATGGTGAAAATATTTTCAGCATTTGACGATGGCAAATATTTACGGAGGCGTATTAAAAAAAGAAAAAAAAAAAGAGGAAGAAAAAATATATGAAAACGTAGAGAGATCACAGGTACGTTCGTCACATACACACACAAACTCTCTCTCTCTCTCTCTCTCTCTCTCTCTCTCTCTCTCTCTCTCTCTCTTTCACTTATCACCGGAAATGAAGCGCAGGCCAAATATCCGTAGAGAATCGTACGCGCGAAGAACCTGAGAAAATATTTTCTCAAACGATAATGCGAAACGTTTGCAATGATAAAGACGGATTTCGAAATCGGTCAACCTTTTATCGCTAACGAATACGTGAATAGATAATGACCGGCCGGAGCCTTGTTAGTCACCAGAAACCGGGGCAAACCGACTCTATTTTTGGAATAATAAGGGCTCCGTGGACTGGATGCCGCGGAAATATTGAAGAGTATAATGACAATTATGAAATTAAGGTTTCAGAAGGTTAAGAATGTCCTTTCATTAAAAGAAAAAAATAATTGTTTATCTATAAATGTAATGATAAAATGTTGTTAAAATAATAAAAATATTCTTACGAAGAATGTGCCATAATAGTGTCTTTCTGCTTGCCATTTGTAACAATTACCACGAAATAGCTTTATCTTTCAAGTATAGAAGATATTCTTGCAAAGATTTCGTTTAATAGAGATAATTAACACGATGTAACAAGTGATAACAATATAATTAACAGAGATTACAAAACGTCGTTTCGCCTTTTAGTAAAATTTAAACGATTGTATTTTTCACAAAGAAGTGAAAAACAATAAGTATCCGCGAGAAAGAAAAATCCCCTCCAAAAGAAAAATCAAATTCATCTCTCGGGAGCAAGAATTATCTTTTTTCAGAGATAATTAAACACGATGCAATATACAATAATGTAAATAACGAAAAAATAGTTCAACGAGATTGCGAATAAACGTCATTTCGCCATTTATTCTTCGCAAGATAACTTTTTATATTCTTTTATATTCATAAAAAGCAAAAAGAAAACTAATTATCTACTTCATTAGAAATAATCATCTATTAAATTAAACTCATCTCTCGAAAAGATACAATTAGCACATTCAGATGCGACACATGCCTAAAACGTGAACGTTGCATATTTTAAAAACCTAACGACCAATCCTTGAAATCCTCGAGAAATTCATCCCTCAAGAGAAATTAAATTCATCCCCCGAACGTCCTTTTTAATTCCAACACCGTTCTAAAATCCTCGATAATCGTTTGCCACTTAACCCGAAATTGCCTCAACCGGACGTCGAATCGCTCTAACCGGAACGTAGAGAGGGATCGTTATTTCTTCGCCAAGACGCAGGTAAGAGGAGCGAGGGAGGGGATGGGGTGTGCTTCCTCTTTTCTCTCGTCTTATCGAGCGATGGTAGGCCTCGGGGCCACGCTCCGTGCAGTCGATATCCTCGGAGGAGAAAGGAACTTCCCTCTCGTTTCCTTCGCAGAAAACTTAAGGACACTGCGGACTTGAACTTGATACGAAATGGGCTAAAAGCGATCAATACGAACTTTCGGCGCTTGCGAGGCAAACGCTCCGCCGCGGCGGCCTGGCGACCACCCCGTGCAAGCTCGCTGCGGGCCCACCCGCTCCCGTTATCAGCCATGGGAATCGCCATAGACGCGACCATAGTCTCTCGTGGCAGAGAAAAGGAGAAACGAACTGGTCTAGACAGGAGGTGAAGCCCAACTTCGATTAACCCCTTGAGCGTTTACGTGAAGTATATATACTCGTCGTGAAAAGGTGGAATTTTTTTGCTCGATGTCGAATATACTTATCGCGCGCAGAAAACAAAAAAAAAAAAAAAAAAAAAAAAAGAAAAGGAAATTCGCTATTTATTGCGAAATTTGGGTGAAAAGATTATATATATTTTGGGGCATTTTAGAATATTTCAAGGCAACGAAAAGAAAAGCAATAAAATTGAGAAAAGATGTATAAAATATTAATAAAATATGTAATATAATAAAAAAATATATAAATATAAATAAAATATAATAAAATATGTAAATATGTAAATATGTAATATAATAAAAAATATATAAATATAATATAAATAAAATATAATAAAATATGTAAATATGTAATATAATAAAAAATATATAAATATAATATAAATAAAATATAGTAAAATATGTAATATAATAAAAAATATATAAATATAATATAAATAAAATATAGTAAAATATGTAATATAATAAAAAAATATTTAAATATAGTATAAACAAAATATAATAAAATATGTATATATAAAATTTGAAAAATATAAAATATATAATTTTAAGAAATATAAAACTTTTTTCTTTTGACACTATGTTATTGCAGTATGTTATGTTGCGTATCAAAACTTTGAACATATTCAACAGCAGAATTTTAATACTATCTGATTCTCGAAAGTTTCTCCCACGAGGAGTGTGAGACAGAAGTGAACCAGCTCCAACTTTGCTTATTTACGACTGCAATACAAACAGATTAGGTCCTGACTTACGATCTGTTGATAACGATAAAGATCGAGTGTCCCCAAGGTTAGGTTTAATAATAGGGACACAAATACGTGGAAACTGTCAAGAGATTATTGAGTAATAATTACTCAAGCTTGTCTCAAATAAGTGGAATTTCCTTTCTCAGATAAGCTACGCACTTAGGGAAATACGATTTCTTGTTCTTTTTTCTTTTTTTTTTTTTTTCTAGGTTAACAGAAGATAACTATGGATGACAAGGACGAAGTACGTATCTTCAATACAATTTTCGAAACAACTTTACAAGAAAGACAAACTGAAACATCCTTTACTCTCCTTCAACTCCAGTTTGCTCTAATGTGACTATCCACTTCACACAGAGTGTGTACATAATCTTTCGTTCAAGTGTCCAACAGTGTTATTTCATGTGATTCTAAAACTCCAGCTTGGGTTATTCCAATGATTCACCGTGAATTACCCTGTTCTGATTAGACAAACGAGCTTTGTCAGCCTTTCTCGAATCGATACGGTAGATCTTTCGATAGAGGGTACAGCGAGATGAAAAACTCTAATATTATTGGAAAATGCAAATAAAGCAGCTTGCTGCTTTGTAAAAATTAAAAAGAAAAAAGAGTAGAGTGAGATATATATATATGAATAGATGATACTGTTTTAAAAAATTTAAATTACATCGTGGAAATACATCAAAACATACTTTTCGTTAACCCATTTTATTTGCTTAACTTTTTCAATTCTTTGTTTCTCAATCACTGTCAATCAGGAGAAGAAACCTCCAATATTTGCTCAATGTTTCATTCTTCCATTCACGTTCAACGATTCTTTTTCTTTCTTAGTTACACGAATTTTTCCAATGTTTCTAATCTGCAATTATCACGTTTATGAAACCTCAATGCAATTTTTCTTTGATGTACTTCAGGTTCTTGCTTTTCAACGCCACATTCTTTCACATTATTTTATTGTTTTTCTTCCTCAGCTGAATATACGAGTTTTCTTAACGTTTTCAATTTGCAACAGCCATACCTGTTATTCTAATGTGATTTTTTTTTTTTTTTTCATACCTTCGCGGAAGAACGCGTAAGTGATAACACAACACGTTTATGAATCTTTAATGCGTCATTGATCCATCGACAAACAGGATTAATCCATCGAAACAGGACTCGACGATCGTCGCCTGAATCGTCGACTATTAAAATTCAGAAACGAGACCGTAAATCATCGATACTCAAATGGTTCACTCAACGTGGTAGGCTGATCTTTTTGCGATCGTTCCCGATCTCAGTTCGACTCATTAACGAATCAATAAAGTCGTTAGCGTTAAATTATAGCCAATTATCGATCCTGCCGGGGGAATAAAATTCCACCGTGGTTACCGATACACATTCTGCGTGATTATCGACTTACGTAAGCCCTCTTGTTTACGCGACCATTAATACTGTTAAAAGGTTTTTGCTCTTCTGTTTCGTCCGGCAACGAGCACCGATGATTTCTTCAATTTCCTTTTCTCCAGTTTCAGTAAATTTGTTTCGAGAAAGGACTCAAATTTTTCGCACTCTCCTAAGTATAAAACTTCCTTTTCTTTCATAAAATATTATTAACAGAGGTCACGAGATATAAGAATTGTATGTAAGAAAGTTTCTTTGTAGCAGTCGAAATGATAAATCGCTTTATCTTTTTGTACTTTGCTACTTGAAGCACAAAATTGTTGCTAATGATTTCTTTCCTTGACCAGTGAAACTCTTTATTTATGCATTCGTGTGAAATTTAGAGATGTAAAAATACAGGGAATACGCGTGGAACAATATGCGGAAACAAATTTGCTTTAACACTAAAACAATCGAATTTTAACAATGTTAAAATATTCATTACAATTTGAATGATGACAATTAATATTAACGTCATGTTTCTGTGTAAACAGAAATCACTATTATAACGTATCAATATGAGTTAATATTCTAGTATTAATTATAAAATAATTGCATAAAAACACGTTGCTCATTTGCTACAATGATAACTCAAAAACCGATTGGAGAACGATTTCGGAGGAAATAATTTTACAATATCATTTACGATATTCTTCTCATCTTATCTATAATAATTTTTTTCTTCTTCTCATCTATAATAATTTTCACGCAAACTCACGTATTTTCAAGTAAGAAAAATACCAAATTCTTGTAATAATATTTCGCAAACCTAGAACCTAACCTACAAAACTCCGTCGGTAAGAAGTGCAACGAAGCAACAACTCGTCTCTCTCCGCGCGAATACCTCTGCAAGCTGGGAATTTTGAGTTACGTCGTTGCAGCGAACGAGTTGGAGTCTCATAAAATACCAAAATGGTGCAAATCTACAAAACTCTGTCGATAAAAAGTGCAACGAAGCAACAACTCGTCTTTTTCCGCGCGAGTAACTCAGCAAGCTAGAAATTTTGAGTTACGTCGTTTCAGCGAACGAACTGAGTCTGTAACGTTGCTAACCTACAAAACTCCGTCGGTAAAAAGTGCAACGGAGCAATAGAAGATACCAAAATGGCGTCCGTCCGTCTACTTTGCGTCACGCGGTAGAAACGTTAAGCCTCGTCCGCAACGAACGACAAAATATGTATAATTATTATTTTATTATATTATATTATAAAAAAATATTATATATTATATTATATTATATTATAAAAAATATTATATATTATATTATATTATATTATAATAAATATTATATATTATATTATATTATATTATAAAAAATATTATATATTATATTATAAAAAATATTATATATTATATTATAAAAAAATATTATATATTATATTATATTATAAAAATATTATTTATTACACTATAAAAAATATTCTCGCGTCTATTCGGGACTTTTTGAATTTAAATTTAACTATCCATAGGTGATTGCTATAAGAGAAACACGTGGAACTGGCGTTCTACGAAACCGATCGACCCGTGCAGATTTCCCTTTCGCAAGGTGTCCCTTAGTGGAACGCGCACGCGCGTCGAAGAAATGCCCGTTTGCGTGTCCGTGCGAACGTGCCCGCGGATAAATCGCGCAGCTGCGATTCCCGTATACGGGACACCGATCGCGGTGTCCCTGTAAGAAACGGTGTTTCCCGCCACGCGTGCCATTCTCCCCGCGATGCAAATTCGCCCTGAGGTAACGCGACGCACGACCTCACTTCCCGAGACCACCCGAGAAAACATTTGAAAAATGGTTACGACACACCACCATGAATAACTTTTCCACTTGGATATAGATATTTTAACAGTCTCGGCTTGATTTTGCAAACAACGTTAATTTCAAATGATTGATGACGAGGAACTGGTTAAAAATTATTAAATTCCTCAGAAATACTGACACATATGTGTACACGTTTTAATTTATTAACGTTCAAGACAGTCACACACACGTGGACATTTTTATATATGCATCTGTGTGTGTCATATTTATAGTTTTCACGATTTCTTCCAAATCACTGAATTTTCATCGATACAAAATGAATGAAACGTGATCGAACGGGGCATTAAATCAGTTTAAAAGAGAAATTGATTTTTGCCAAAGAGCTTGATGATGATAACTCAAACTCACAATTTCAAATAATCATTTAACAGTGCATTTATCGTTGTATACGTGTTTTGACACAGAAAATCAGCAACCTTCACCCCAAACTTCACCTTTCAGCTCAACATCTCAATCTCTAAATTTACGAATTTCACCAGAGAATTCTCCCAATTGCGTTCTCCACGTTACAGATCGTGCAATTCTCCAGACTCGGCGAGCGCCTAGAAACGACGAGTTCAAGTTGCAAGAGCAACAACAAACGAGACCGAACGGGATCAAAACGGGGAAGAGAAGCAGCGAACGGCGTGGCGGCGTTTCGAAACAAATTAACGGGCGTTTCTTGCCCTCTGCTTTCGAAAGCTTGCGCGCGGCCTTTCAGCTTCGTGGTTAAAGCAGCCAGACGCCGTTAGTTCCGTGTGAAACACGCTGGAAAACACCTCCGAGCCGCCGACCTTTCTTTCTATTTTTTTTTCTTTTTTTCTTCCTTTTTCAATCTTTTTCTTTTTTTTTTTTTTTTTTTTTTTTTAAAAAACAAAAAAAAAAATTAAAGCTTACTAATTATTTGTTTATTGCAAT
>NW_025109980.1:655509-658316 GCF_011392965.1 Frieseomelitta varia | reverse complement strand
TTTTTTGCGAATCAGACTTTTACTCAAAACGGAGTCCGAACAGACAGTAGTTTAAATCGCTTAGTTAGGGTACGAGAAATATGATGAGCCTTTTGTCTGAATAAGCTACAAATGTAACACTTGTAAAAATGGAGGAGAGAAAACCTAACCTAAACTTAAATATAGACTAAATCTAAACTTAACTTAAACCATTCAACTACCATTGACGTAATAGACGAAATAAACACTCGAACGAATTAAATTTGTATTTTTCACGGAACGCAACGTTTTCCATTTAGCGCTTAGAATCTTCGGAACGAATTTCAAATTACTTCCTCCAGATAAAAACTTTCTCCAAAAAAAGAAAAAAAAAATCGTTTAGCTATAATATAGAGAATCGTGATAAGACTTTCGTCTAAATAAGCTACAAAACTTGCAAAACTGGAGGAGAGAAAACCTAACCTAAACTTAAATCTAGACTACATATAAACTTAAACCATTCAACTACCATTGACGTAATAGACGAAATAAACACTCGAACGAATTAAATTTGTGTCTTTCATGGAATGCAACGTTTTCCATTTAGCGTTTAGAATCTTTGGAACGAATTTCAAATTACTTCCTCCAGATAAAAATTTCCTCCAAAAAAAGAAAAAAGAAAAAATCGTTTAGCTATAGTATAGAGAATCGTGATAAGACTTTCGTCTAAATAAGCTACAAATACTTGCAAAACTGAAGGGGAGAAAACCTAACCTAAACTTAAACTTGTCCTAAACCTAACCTAAACCATTCAACTACGATTGACGTAATAGACGAAATAAATACTCGAACGAATTAAATTTGTATCTTTCATGGAACGCAACGTTTTTTATTTAGCGTTTAGAATCTTCAGAACGAATTTCAAATTACTTCCTCTAGATAAGAATTTCCTCCAAAAAAAGAAAAAAGAAAAAAAGAGTATAGAGAATCGTGATAAGACTTTTGTCAAACACTTGAAAAAGGTTTAAGTTTAGGTTAAGTTTAGATTTAGGTTAGGGTTAGGGTTAGGTTTAGGTTTAGATTTAGGTTTAGGTTTAGGTTAGGTTTTCTTTAAAGAGAAAATGGAAAAAATGGGAGAAAACCTGACCTAAACCTAACCCAAACCTAACTTAAACCTAAACTTAACCTAAACCATCTAACTACGGCTGACGTAACAGACGAAATAAACATTCGAACGAACTAAACTTGACGAACTAAACAGGACGTTCTTTATTTAGCGTTTAGAAACGACGAAACACCAGAATCTTTCGAACAAATTTAAAATCCAATCCAGATGAACGTTCAGATGCAAGTTTAAAATATAATCCACATGAGAATTCAGATGCAAATTTAAAATTTAATCCCGAGAAACAAAATTTTCTCCTCCTCTTCCCCCACAAAAAAAAAAAAAAAAAAAAAAAGAAAATTACATCTTCGAGTATTAAATCGAATCGAACAAACGACTCACCATTTCGTCGAGGCTCTTCAGATCGTTGGTGACGATCTGCGGCTGCGGCCCGTAAATGAGACACGGCTCCTCCTGGTGCATGTCGGCGTACTCGTCGTCGCTCTCCTCGTTCCCGGTGCCGTTCCCGTGTGCACCGTTCGCCGCCTTGTTCTCCGCGGCGATCTCGCGGTCGATCTGCCTCTCCATCTGCACGAGCATCGGCGCCAGCATGCCGAATTTCGCGCCGCGCCTGGCCACCTCCAGCAGGCAGAGGATCACGTGACGTTCGTTCTTGCGCATGATCAGGTCGTCGGTCTCGAACAGCAGGCACTCGATGATACCGAGGCTGTTGCGGCACCAGCCGATGAAGTTCGACACGTTGTCACGGGCGAAGAAGGTGCCGGCCTTCGCGTTCGGCAGGAAGGCCACGTCGCTCAGCTGGCTCATCGGCAACGCCAGCGACGAGGTCATCGATCGTGTCATCGAGATCTTGCGCGCCTGTCGCCGCGCCACGTACTCCGCCGCCGATTTTCGTACGTTGTTCGCGTGCTACGGAAACGAAACAAAAAAAAAAAAAGAAAAAAAGGAAAATCAGTTTTGGCGTGCGTAAGTCTAATATAAAATTGTACAATGAAGATTGTACAATGAAATTAATCCGGTAAAGTATACCTGTGTTCAGATCATGAAAATGAGCAAGTGTGACTTATGATCCAATTATCAGCCGGTTGTTTAAATCCGGCTATTTAAATTAATCCCCCATTCGCTAGTTTCATTGTACATGTTTTCATATAAATTGTTGTATTTCCTATATATTTTCAAAGTTCAATCAAATCAAATAAAGGCTCAAGCTACTCAAAAATAAGAAAAGAGAGATTGTCGATATATCGGACATTCGGCTTTCTTAGATATTATAGTAGGTGCCGATGTATCGTGCTCAAAAGGTTAAGCAGTTAGGCGGCATTATCGATGATAAAAGCGTGTGCACGATGTGTTACGTACGTATGTACGGCATTTCGCGCCGCGGGGAAAAGGGGATTCTTAACTGGTTGTCTCGCAACAATATTTATCGCCGCCCGTGAATGTTAATGCGCGCGGCGTTATTAATGGAACAATTAGCATCGCGGGTGTTTAAGATGCTATCTAACGGCTGGCCCCGTGTCTGTTTGACTCTTTAATCAGCGAGTAGTGTTCCTACCGGTGAATGTCAGTCGTGTGGCACACTCGCCGAGAAGGAGAATCAGATATATACGCGAGTATAGTCGGCCGTTAGGTTGCGGCATGATCCTAGCCTTCTGTAGTGATTACGATAATTTAAATTTATATCGCAATACTAATAACTCCGTAATTAATTTTAGTTATTTAT
>NW_025109980.1:642803-655118 GCF_011392965.1 Frieseomelitta varia | reverse complement strand
ATAATATTATATTACATATAATAAGTAATATTATAATATCAATTATTAACAGTGTATCAAGTATATTACAACATCCATCCATCCACGTTCCAAATTAACATTTTTCACCATTGGAAATTCTCAGAGAGCATTTAACTCTGTCCGAGTTTCGCGGAATAAAACAAGATAAGCCTGAAGTTCGAAGAACAGAGGGTACCTAGCTGGTAGTTACGTAACTAGAGCATTTCAAACGCTTAATCACGGAGAATCGGTCGTTTTCTGTTGAGCAAACTTCTCGTACGATTCATGCCCGTACGTCTCTACCACCACGTCGTTGTTAATCCGACTGCAGGCGGCTTGATAAAGCAGTTAAAGAGGTCAGCTGGCAGACGCTGATCGATTGTTCCGTAATTCTTCATTTCCTGTCTCGACACGGTACCATGAATTTCAATAATCGACGACGGGGACGTTGGAACTCGGAGTCTTCCTCCTCAACTGGGCAAATAATTTAAGAATCTCCTTTTGTTTTCCGCTCTTATTGTTAAATAAGAGGCACGCGTCGCTATTTAAATTGTTCTCAAAAAGAGATTCCACATCGTTCCACACCAGAGACACCGATGATCGAAGCAATACGATTCATCGAAGACATTTAAAGTAAAAGAAAGAAAGAAATAGAAGAACCTTCTGACACATATTTTATTTATACATTTCACAAAAAGAAAAAAAGAAACACTCTGTTTTACATTTATAAAGTTTCTAACGAAAATTGACCAAAACAATAATAAATTTTTTTTCACCATCATTGGTATGGTTTTAGCATTCAAATGCGAATATCTTTCGTTTATTTTCTCGTTGGCAACGTTTGTCAAATTGTGTCTTTTCCAAAGTGTGAAAAATTCTCGTATACTTTTCTAAGAACAAATTCAAGAACAAATTTCGCGAAGAATTTTTTTGAAAATTCGAAGACTTTGAGAATCCCCAAATTACTCGAAATTCCGAATGATTAAGTTCTGGGTCAGGTGCCTCAATCTCTTGAAACTTCAGGGGAATTTTTTTTGTAATTTCGAGAATTATTTGCTATTATTATTATTATTTATTATTTAATATTATTATTAATAAATATTATTATTAATATAATATTATTAATAATATTGTATTTATATTAATATAATTTATAATAATATTATTATTAATAATATTGTATTTATATTAATACAATTTATAATAATAATATTATTATTAATATATATTATTTTATTATTATTATTATTTAATATTCAAATCTGAAAAAAAACCTGAGGTGCCTAAGATATTCCTGAGTAAATTCTACCGGAATCGAAGTCAAACGACGAGTCCAGCTGGGAAACCGGAATAGGACATAACTGTTCCTCGAAATTAATTTCCGCCTGTACGTGTGAACGGCAAATTTCCGAAATCGGCGACGTAGAATCGATCCACGATCCCATTCACTTTGCATCTCGGACCGAAAGCAACCCAATGTCACTTGACGAACTTTCTAAAAACGATTAATCATTCCCAAACGTTTCGCCGTGGTGCAAAATGAATTAGTTAAATAAATCAAACAAAACGGCGCGTGAATATAACTTTCAATAATCGATATTGATCTTATCGTATTATTTAAATAATTATTTAATGATTACTCGTGCAACTTGATTATTTGCTGGACTTCGACCTGATTTTTGCATTTTTACGTGTGTATAAAATTCGACAAAATTTTCGGGCTGGGAAGCAAAAATGTAAGTTTGAGAATGCACGTGTAATTTTCCAAATGCAGAACGATCGACCAAAAAAGAAAAAAGAAAAGAAAGAGAAGAAGAGCATCGTAATAGTGAAACATTATAAAAACATAAAAAAGCCAAAATACGATGAAACAGATCGTTGCAAACGCAATAAACACGATAGATGTAAAAAGTATGAAAAATATTGTTTGTTTGGAACTGATTCGTATATTTCTGTTTGCTGGACTTTAACCAGACACCAAACAAATTTCACACATACAAACACACACACACGTAATGCAATAAAACTCTAAAAGAATAGAAACGAAAAGAATAGATGTAAGTTTAATAAATGCAAAATAAAATCGAGTGTGTATCAGACGATCTTCGGACCACGAACAATTTTAAAGCCACTTGACCACATAGTCATAGCGATCGATTGAAGAATTCACAGTGGGACAACAAAACGAATTACAAAAATATAAAAAAAAACCAAAATACGATGAAACAAATCGTTGCAAACGTAATAAACACGATAGATGTAAAAAGTATGAAAAATATTGTTTGTTTGGAACTGATTCGTACATTTCTGTTTGCTAGACTTCAGCCAGACACCAAACAAATTTCACACATACAAACACACACACACGTAATAAACGTTGCGATAAAACTCTAAAAGAACAGAAACGAAAAGAATAGATGTAAGTTTAATAAATGCAAAATAAAATTGAATATGTATCAGACGAACAGTTTTCAAGCCACTTGACCACATAGTCATTGTCGATCGAGGAATTCTCAGTGGAACAACAAAACGAATGGATTTCGACTAGAATGGAGCGTGACGGAAACGATTGTGCCCACTCTCGCGGTGTACGCGAGATCTCCAGCCGCGAAGGCGAGCAGCGAAACGACGGCTGGTTAGGCCGTTAGGCCGTTGACACGTTCGCCTAATCTCTGTATTATCCCCCGGGGAGGTATCGAGCCGGCCGGATGCTGTTGGATAGAATTTTTACGAGTGCTGAACAGCTACAGCTCCGTGGAACCCCGCTCCGCATACCATCGCCTTATGGGCCCCCACGTGCACAGTGCTACGAGATACCAGCCCCTTCCAACACTGTTCACAGTCGGTTCGGTTGCCCTAAATTTTTCTACGTGTGCGACGATTAATCATCTGTCTGTCTGAGAGAAGAAACGAAAAGAGAAACGAAAAATCGCGACCAACGTTTGATGAAATCGATCTGATTACGATGAAAGGTGAAAAAGTCTGAAATTGCACGCTGTTGTAAGTTGTCTACGTGGAACTATTATTTGATCTAATGAAATGTTCGAGCGTGAGGTGTTGGTTATACCGGAAGTGAAATTAAAATTATTGTGATATTGCTGTTGAATTGTAATTGTAATTGCATACGTTGTATTATATTATATATTATATTATATTATAATATATAATATAATATAATATTTATATATATATATATATATATATAAAATATAACATATAATATAATATTATATTATATATTTTACATAATATATAAAATATTATAATATATTATAATATTAATATAATTAATAATAATTTTTACTAGTAACGAATTTAATACAAAAAAAATAAAATGGTAATTACTAGGAAGTCGAACACTAGTATTGAAATTAGTTAGGTTTGGTCCATTGCCAGTTTTCTTCCTAAATTCAAGATGTACAATATTATAATATAATATAATATTTGTATATATATAAAATATAACATATAATATAATATTTACATATATAAAATATATTATAATATTAATATAATTAATAATAATTTTTACTAGTAACGAATATAATAAAAAAAATAAAATAAAATGGTAATTACTAGGAAGTCAAATACTAGTATTGAAATTCTTAGGTTTGGTACATTGCCAGTTTTCTGCCTAAATTCAAGATGTACAATATTATAATATATAATATAATATAATATTTATATATATAAAATATAACATATAATATAATATTACAATATATAATATATTTATTTATATAGAATATAATATTAATATAATTAATAATAATTTTTACTAGTAACGAATTTAATACAAAAAAAATAAAATGGTAATTACTAGGAAGTCAAATACTAGTATTGAAATTAGTAAGGTTTGGTCCACTGCCAGTTTTCTGCCTAAATTCAACATGTACATAAGTCTTAACGCTGTACGAGTCGTTCAACTCCATCGAACAACCAAGGAAAAATTGATCTTACAAAGTATAATTGATACCTCGTAGAATTTACCTTGACAATAATCTCGTAAAACTAGATCACCTGTTCGAAAGATCGAGAATTAATTTACACAATCAACGGAGAAGCAGAATGACTTTTCTTCATTTTCATCCTTCGATGAGCCAGTCAAATTTCATCTCACCCGGCTGAAAACAGCTAATCTAACAATAAACCTACACAAACCTTAAACAACCACAGTGCACACACAACATGAAAAAACATCAAAAGAGACTTCAAAAGCAATGTCAATCTTGAGCTAAAGGGACCCACTTTTGCAAACGTGAAACAAGTCGATGGTCCTGGATCGAAAACGGCTGTAAGCAGAAAAGGGTTACGAAAATGAGAGTCACTGGCCCGTGGAAGAAGTGGAAGAGTAGCGTGAAGAGTAGAAGAGGAACGAACAGCCGCATATGGTAATATAACGGAGCAGATGAGAGTTTGACGACAGGATGTCACATTACATAGCCTCTGACCTCCCTCCCCTCTCTCTCTCTCTCTCTCTCTCTCTCTCTCTCTCTCTCTCTCTCTGTCTGTTCTCGTGTTCTGAGCATGGTGCGTCGTCGTCTGGGACGCGCGACTCCTACCGTGGGCAAACGCGCTTAATGAAAATGGCTTGGTGCACATTCAACATCGTAAATTAGAGCGGAGCTTGGCAAGAGTCGCGCAACGCAGAGATCTCGTAACGAGGGGAGAGAAACGCGCGTCGTCGTTAACCATAATGCCACGGAGAAAAGCGTAACGCGTCGCTATTCCGCTTTACTCGCTCGGCTATTTCGTTTGTGCTTACTTAGGCTCGAGCATCGGCGCTGGCCGCGTGTCGCGGCTATATTTTCATACTTCGATTGTTAAATTCGAACGTTTGCACATTTCCAAAATGTTTGTCTGTTTGACGTTTTGTTTCTCGAGGTTTATTAAAATTTTTCTGTCAAACTTCTCCTCGCTCTCTTTGTCGGATTATTCACCGTTTGTTTGTTTGTTTGTTTGTTTGTTTTGAGATTCATTTTTTACTAAAGCTAAGCAAATCTAATCTATACATAACATGACATTTTAGAAATTATTTCCTTTCTCTCTTTCTCTATGTTCCATTTGTTAGTCAAACTACTAACAATATCCACAAACCTAACCAGAAACCTGACACAGGAGATCTTAAAAGTTATTCTTTCTGTCTTTCTCTCTACTAGAATAAAATTTCACTACCAAACTCTTCTTTAGTCACAATCTATTACTAACCTACAATACCTACAAACTTTACCACAAACTTGACGTTTTGAAAATTGTTTTCTTTTTTTCGTCTCTAAATATATTCTTTTTATTGAAGTTAAATACTACCAACAATATCTAGAAACCTAGTCAGAAACTTGACACAGAAAGTCTTAAAAATTATTCTCTCTCTCTGTAGCAGACTAAAATTTAACTACGAAATATCAAATCTTCTTATTCTTAGTCATACTATTAACAACACCTACAAACCTAGTATGTACAGAAAACCTTAAAAATTATTCCTGCTCTTTATTTCTCTCTTTCTCTAACAGACTAAAATTTAACTACCAAATATCAAATCCTTTTACTCTTAGTCACACTATTAACAACACCTACAAACCTAGCCACAAGCCTGTATGTACAGAAAACCTTAAAAATTATTCCTTCTTTCTATCTCTCTCTTTCTCTAACAGACTAAAATTTAACTACCAAATATCAAATCCTTTTACTCTTAATCACACTATTAACAACACCTACAAACCTGTATGTACAGAAAATCTTAAAAATTATTTCTTCTCTCTTTCTCTAACAGACTAAAATTTAACTACCAAATCCTTTTACTCTTAATCACACTATTAACAACACCTACAAACCTAGCCACAAACCTGTATGTACAGAAAATCTTAAAAATTATTCTCTTTCTCTCTCTCTCTCTCTCTTTCTTTATCAGACTAAAATTTAACTACCAATATCAAATCTTATCAAATCTTCTTACCTTTAATCACACTACCAACAACACCTACAAACCTGACCAGAAACCTGTCACAGAAAATCTAAAAAAAAAAAGAAAAAATTATTCCTTTTCTCTCCCCCTAAAATTCCATAAAATTCCAAACGATCAAACTGTTCCAACTGTTAATCAAACCATCAACAATATCTCCAATCCAGTTCAAACCCACCAGTTGATCTCCAAGCAAACCTACATCACGACTCGAACGTAACGATAACTTAATTATCCGTGGAACTCGTGCTCGGCTCCAGATGAATCGTACTCGCTGCCCGTGAGCCGGATCACGTCATAAATATCTATTTACCCATTGGGTATTGGTTTCGCCGTAATATATCGCAGCGGTGTTGGAGCCGGTTGAAGTCAGTTTTCCCACCGTGTGTCGGCTGTCACGGGGTAATCGACATCAGCTGGCTCTATTAAGTAATTGAGCGCCACAATTGCCCGGGCAAAATAATCCGCGGCGCAATTAATGGCCACATATTTATCGGAGATAGTGTATCGTGGCCTCTTGTCGTGGATTAACGTAACGAGATAACCGTGTTCAAGAAACGATATTGCACGTTATTCTTGTGCACGCGGCGGTATATCGTATATACCAGTCGTAGGAAATTGCGCAGCAATTTTCAGCTGTTTCACCTGGATTCTCTGTCGTTTCAATTCGAGTAACTCGTGTCTTTGTCGTGGAAAATCACACTCGTGCTAAGATTAGGTTGTACTCGATGTAAAGTGTTTTTAATCGATTTCTGACACGTTGATCAATGGAGACAGACTGTGATTACTTATTTCTCTGGACAGATTGAACTTTTGTTGATCAGCGAAAGACAATTCCAAGTACTCTCTTTATCTTAGTGACAGAGTTTCATTTTATAATCTTTTTTGTTTAACGTTTGATCTACAAGATTTGTGACATTTGTAATTTCATTGATTTCACCCAAACGCGAGAAACAAAATTAAGTTTGAAACAGGTGAAACATAGAAGTTGCCGAGACGTTTGCTACTTTCAAATTTCGTCAATGTATTTGCAATTGTCGTGCCGAGCGACATGTCGAAATTTCAAAATAAAACGCGTAATATATATTCAAAAAAATTGACACGCCTCTATTGAAACCATACAACTTTTATACCACACAATTTTTCATTAGACGCGTAATTGAAAAGTTACCTCAGATGTGTAACTTGCGCGAATCACCCTGTATGTTACACATTTCATTTTGAAATTTCGATATTTCACTCGACAAAATTCGAACGTAGCGACTCAAATTCAATTCTATTCAATGATTATAAAATTATCTCAACCATTAAGTTTAGAACAAACTTTGATACGATGATGAAGTGGTTAACCTCTTGCACTGGAATGACGTCGAGAACTTTTTGTCCCAAATTGCAACATTCTTTCAGTTTTAAGTATATTTCAGTACAATCCAGGTAAAACAAATGACAAATTTATTACTTCTCAATAATTTCTATCCAGTGATATCATACGGACGAGTTCAAAAGGAAAAGAAAGCGACAAATTATCGTATACGGCTCGGTCACTCGTTATGGTCCGCAATCAGTTGGTTAACCTCTTGCGCTGTAATGACGTGCCACGCACGTCGAGAATTCTTTGTCCCAAAATTGCAACATTATCTCAGTTTTAAGTATATTTCAGTACAACCCAGGCAAAACAAATGACAAATTTATTACTTCTCGATAGTTTCTATCCACTAATATACCGACGAATTCAGAAGAAAAAGAAAGCGACAAATTATTATTTACGGTTCGGTCACTCGTTATGGTCCGCAATCAGTTGGTTAACCTCTTGCGCTGTAATGACGTGCCACGCACGTCGAGAATTCTTTGTCCCAAAATTGCAACATTATCTCAGTTTTAAGTATATTTGAGTAAAACCCAGGCAAAACAAATAACAAATTTATTACTTCTTGATAGTTTTTATGCAATAATATCATACCGACGAATTCAGAAGAAAAAGAAAGCGACAAATTATCGTTTACGGTTCGGTCACTCGTTATGGTCCGCAATCAGTTGCCAGCGCAAGCGGTTAAAAAGCGAATGTTTTCTATTCTTATGTGAGAGAGAGAGAGAGAGAGAGAGAAAGAGGGGGAGTGCTTCCTCTTTTCTCGGAGTGAGACTCTTCTTCTTGGAGAGAGAGTCACCTTTTTTCCAAGCAACTCTCCTTCTCTCATGCGTAGAAGGAAACCTATCAATTAAAGAGTTGGGCCATTGTGCGACCAGCTCTGTCAACGACAAAAACGAAGTGGGACACTCTTCTTCTCGTTCGACTTCCGTCTTCGCGCACGTCGTGAACCGCGATATGTACGCAGTTGCGAAAGTTCTAATTATTTGAGCGGTTTCTATTGTTTTATATAATATATAGTTATATTATATACAGTTGTAATAAATAGTTATATAATATATAGTTTCTATTGTCTTATATAATATTTCGAAATCGTGAGTCACTTCGCGGTAACGAAAAATATCGATTCGTCGATAAAATACAAGTGATTTTGTCCGCGCGATATTACTTGCACTGAGAATAATATAACAAGGTGTAACGAGATAACAAATGTAAATCTTCTCGAGGTGGAATTTTCCAGACACTGCTAACCTCTTAGCTACGACGCTGCTTTTAGAAATGTAGAATGTATCTACATTGTTAGAATGACGCGATGACGATTACATAAGTTTCTTCCCACCTATTTTTTCTTAAATAAAACATCGAAACATGAAGGGAAACTGATTTAATTTTAAATTAATTTAAATAAATTTAACTGGAAATAAATTAATTTCAAATTAAAATCAAACACGACTTCCTCGTTGTATTTTAAAGATTATTCCTTTCAAATGTTTGAACCATCAGAATGTTCCTAGCAAATCTGTTAAATTTAATCTCAAATTAATTTAAATAAATTTAACTTGAAATAAATTAATTTCAAATTAAAATCAAACACGACTTCCTCGTTGTGTTTTAAAGATTATTCCTTTCAAATGTTTGAACCACCAGAATGTTCTGAGCAAATCTGTGACTCTTTTTTTTAATAATTTTTAATCACGAAAGTGATTTTTGGCCCACCCGGTATAATCACGTATTCGAGTATTACACGAATATTGTTAAGAATTGGAATTTTCAACCTAAAAGATCGATCTCTCGGCGAAATCGAAGATCAATATCTGAAAACACATTTTAATCAAACGTAAGACAAGTAACAAAGACTCGATTAAAATTGGAGGTTAAAATTTTAACTTTCGTCTACAATTGATAATTAATAATATTTAATAATATTAATAATATTGAAACATTAATAATATTTAATAAAGCATTAATAACAATTAATTCGTAACGAGGAGCATAATAATAAGATAATAATTATCGTAATGAAGAGCACAAGCATTCGTACACGTACATAATTAGACTCTAAGCTCCCCATGGTTGTGGTTAGATCGAAATGGAAATGGTCGACGATCCACTAGACTAGATAAAGAACGC
The DNA here is from genome assembly GCF_011392965.1 of Frieseomelitta varia. Classification (NCBI taxonomy): domain Eukaryota; kingdom Metazoa; phylum Arthropoda; class Insecta; order Hymenoptera; family Apidae; genus Frieseomelitta; species Frieseomelitta varia. The sequence goes on along the minus strand of NW_025109980.1, from coordinate 645,663 downwards.
TTAAGAATAGGAGAAACAGTCGAGGGAAATCCGCGTTTGCGCGCGAGCAAGCCTCGTTTCGCTTTCATGCGAATGCAACGGCCACTTTGCGCACTTTCCATCGGCTAATCCGTCTCGACGAGCCGCTTGAAGCGAACCGTTTCAACGTATCGGATGCTCCGAGCACAGAACACACAGCAACACAGTTTGCAACAGGACGCGACATTTCGACGCGACAATCGCTACTCGGTTTAATCTCGAGATAACGAAGCTCTTCTGCTGTTAGATACAGCGTGTTGTACAAATTGGCGTTTCAAAGGGCTTGGCCGAAATTGGCCGATGCAAATCGGATGGAAATGGCGCGGGTAACTGAATTTGTTAATACGGAATACGGATTAATTGAAACGGGGAAAAATCTGGAGTGAAGTTTGATCTTTCGAGGATTTTGGGAATGATAAGTCCGACGAGTTCAAAGGAATATGGAAAATTTGATAATATGAAAATTAATAGTTGGAAGATTAGAAGTATAAGGATAAATTAAAATAGGTAAAATTTGGAAAATTTGACAATATGAAAATTAATAGTTGGAAGATTAGAAGTATAAGGATAAATTAAAATAGGTAAATTTTGGAAAATTTGATAATATAAAAATTAATAGTTGGAAGATTAGAAGTATAAAGATAAATTAAAATAGGTAAAATTTAGAAAATTTGACAATATGGAAATTAATAGTTGGAAGATTAGAAGTATAAAGATAAATTAAAATAGGTAAAATTTGGAAAATTTGATAATATGAAAATTAATAGTTGGGAGATTAGAAATATAAGGATAAATTAAAATAAATAAAATTTGGAAAATTTGATAATATGAAAATTAATAGTTGGGAGATTATAAGGATAAATTAAAATAGGTAAAATTTGGAAAATTTGACAATATGAAAATTAATAGTTGGAAGATTAGAAGTATAAGGATAAATTAAAATAGGTAAAATTTGGAAAATTTGACAATATGGAAATTAATAGTTGGAAGATTAGAAGTATAAGGATAAATTAAAATAGGTAAAATTTGGAAAATTTGACAATATGGAAATTAATAGTTGGAAGATTAGAAGTATAAGGATAAATTAAAATAGGTAAAAATTTGGAAAATTTGATAATATGAAAATTAAGAGCTAGAAGACTTGAAAGATGAAGCTAAATTTGTAGCTAGATATGAATCAAAATGACAAAAATTTGGGGTGAAAATGATAAACAATTGAAGAAGTTGGCTTTAAAAATTATGAAAATGAGAAGTCCAATGATTCAAAAGAAAAATTAGAATTCGAAGAACAAATTTGGAAAGCTTCGTGTTGGAAGCTTAAAAATATAAAGATTATTGGCAAATGAGAGGTCTGGTCTTAGTAAAAAACGAAGATCCGAAAGATTTAATAGTACGAAAATTGACAATTAAGAAATCGATGATTTGGCAGTGGAAAAATTAGCAATTGAACGGAGAAGTTTTTCAAATTTTTGAAAAATTGGAAATTAAAGAATACTGTGAACTAGATGTTGTCAGCTGGAACGATCCAGACTTGAAAGCACAGCCAATTGAGAGAATTAGGAATGAGGTAAATTATCAATCAAGAAATTAAGGCAACCGGAGAAACCGACAATTCAGAAAATTGAAAGTTGAAAGACCAGAAGTTGAAAGGATAAAATTCAAGAGATTTCTAATTGATTTCTATTTTTACACCGTGGATAAATTAATTTTTATATCAGATCTCGGATGGAATTTGAAAAAGAAAAATGCCATTTTTACAGATGATAGATTCGACTTCAATCTCGATATCATTATTATTACGTCTGAATCAATGGCAAAAAGTTGCGCGCTATTACATTCGCCATAGATCACGGTGATTAATCTTAATTATCGAAGCATAACGAAGATTGATAGCGAACAACTGTTGAAAGATCAAACAAGGCAATATGTCCGCCAATCAATTGCTTTTTATATTAATCAACATTCCTCCCTCCACTTACGCTTATCGCAGATTTATCTGCAGAGAATGTCCGCCACACGCAAAAATAATTACCGAACAACAAGTTTCAAATTAGTGGTAAAATTGTTTAAATCTATCTTATAATTATCTGGCCTACAAAATCTGTACTATTTTTTGTTTCAGAGTATACAATAGAATCTGCAAAAATATACTAAATTAAGTGTAAATATACTAAATTAAATTATATTATTAATATATTATTATATTATATTATAAGAATATTATTATATTACATTTATTATATAATTAATATTATTATAAATATTATTATATTATATTTATTATATAATTAATATTATATTTTGTTAATATTATCAATTATATTATTATTAATTAATTAAATAAACATTAAAATATACTATAATTAAAATATTATAAACATTAAAATATACTAAATTTCCAACCTCTCGTCTTTCAACAAACTCTGACTTTCCAAAAAGAGGATAATAGAAGAAAAAAAAAACGACGACAAAATTCAGAAAATGAATAATTACTAAAAAAAAAAAACATTTTTACATTCACTTTCTATGCTTGACATTTATTCGGTGTACATCTGTTCGATTTTCGTCCACTATGATTTGTCTCCGATAAATAAGATAAGAATGAAAATAACTGGAAACGAGAGAAAAGTTCCGAGAAGACAGAAGGAAAACAAATAAAGTAAAAAAGGAAAAAAGAAAATAGAAGAACTGGCAGTCTACTATTTCCTGGAAGCGTGTTTCCACCTCTCAACCACCCTTCGCGAGGGCGGAATCCGAGGGCAGAACGATTTGTTGTCCGGCTGGTTTAGCCGCAATTTTTTCTTCTCTAATTCTTCTTCTTCTTTTTTTTTTTTTTTTTTTT
>NW_025109980.1:640354-642793 GCF_011392965.1 Frieseomelitta varia | reverse complement strand
TTTTTTGCTCCTTCTCGGTGGATACCAAATATAAACAGACAGTCGTCCTTCCATCCGGCCTTTTTTCACGTCTAAATATACCGATTCCTCCCCCGAATTCGAAAAAGCACGCGCCGGGGGCTGAACTGGAGAAACAACCGACCGAAATAGAAATGGTTGGCGACCACGATGATGGCGCTGAAGCACGACCGTCTAGGACACCTTTAGGGATTTACACGTCTATACGCGGTCTTTTTAATCCTAAGCTGTCGAGGCCATCTGACTAATCCGTAGGATAACACAGCAGATCCTTCTGTCTGACTTTGAATTTCTAATAAGGCTGCAACCTCTCCCCCTTTCGGGAGGGTTGCAAGTCCCTCGCAGGACTGAAAGTCTTTAAAAAAGAGATCTAGAATTTTTTTGGGAGGGAAGAAAAAAATAGAATACTATTTCTCGAGTGGGGAATTATTATCTTTGGAGGTATTTTTTTTCTTTCTCTGTATTTTATTTCATTTTGACATTGTCCTAGCTGAACTATTAATTTTCAGGTTGGTTATACTTTATTTCACTTTGGTCTACTCGATTCTACGGAATAAAAATCACTTCCCAAAATAAATCCGTGATTTTTTTATTACCTGTTTCTTTCGACATTCGAAAGAGATAATTTTTAAAGCGTAATGTGAAAAATCATGCTTCGAACTTGAATTCAATTTGAAATTAATGAAATTAATTCTTTTCTCATGTTTTTTATTAAAAGTAATAGGTGGGAAGAAACTTTGGTTCTATTTGGTTATATTTTGTTCGGAATGTCACGAAAAAATGCTAAAAGTTTAATAAAATTGATAAACAAATAGATCGTATAAACTATATAGACTAGATAAAATTACGTGCGTGATTAAAATTATGTACAACTAAAATTACGATTAAAATCACACTAATAAAAATTGTGATTAAAATTACGTACAACTAAAATTATGATTAAAATCACACGCTAATAAAAATTGTGATTAAAATTATGTACAACTAAAATTATGACTAAAATCACACGCTAATAAAAATTGTGATTAAAATTACGTACAACTAAAATTACGATTAAAGTCACACATTAATAAAAATTGTGATTAAAATTACGTACAACTAAAATTATGATTAAAGTCACACTAATAAAAATTGTGATTAAAATTACGTACAACTAAGATTATGATTAAAAGCACACACTAATAGAAATTGTGATTAAAATTACGTACAACTAAAGTTACGATTAAAGTCACACACTAATAAAAATTGTGATTAAAATTACGTACAACTAAGATTATGATTAAAAGCACACACTAATAAAAATTGTGATTAAAATTACGTACAACTAAGATTATGATTAAAATCACACACTAATAAAAATTGTGATTAAAATTACGTACAACTAAAATTATGATTAAAGTCACACGCTATAATAATAATAAAAATATATAATAAAAATTGTGATTACAATTACGTACAACTAAAATTACGATTAAAATCACACGCTAATAAAAATTGCGATTAAAATTACGTACAACTAAAATTATGATTAAAGTCACACGCTATAATAATAATAAAAATATATAATAAAAATTGTGATTACAATTACGTACAACTAAAATTACGATTAAAATCACACGCTAATAAAAATTGCGATTAAAATTACGTACAACCAAAATTATGATTAAAGTCACACGCTAATAAAAATTGCGATTAAAATTACACACACAAATACAGGTCTGCATTATGCAAAGCGTGCGATATCGCATTCTGCACGCAGCGAGATATCAGTCTCAACGCACAGTCAGACAAACATTCGCGTGCTGAATGAAACCGTGTGCGATAAACCGCATATGTGAGTTTACGAAGGGGTTGATAAAAATCGAGAGAGACAGAACGACAGCCGGACGATTAGATTCGTCCTTGCTGACTTGGAAAAAAAAAAAAAAGAGGCTCGGCCTTCCGAAAAGGATAATCAGCTAGCAAGGACGGCTGGCTGAACGTAAACGTCTCTTCTTGTATGTAAATATATGTAAAATGGCGTAGGTACGCGCAAAGCGAGAGATCCTGGGGCAGATAGGGGAACACGCGCGTCAGAATGCTAAACTCGCGAGCGATCGTGCGTGTTTTAAACGACAGTTTCGCATCATTCGTGGAATTTCTCATTCGCTGATCTGTCTCTTTCTAGTGGATCGAAATTTGCTTATGTACAAACTGGTTTTTTTTTTTTTTTTTAAGAAAGTGTTTTGTTGTTTTCGACTGGCCGTGAAAAATAGGTTTGTGGGTTACGAGGTTAGAAGTATGAATTTTGAATGAGAAATCGACAGGTTTCGAAAGATATTGTAGGAGAATGGGCCAAAAAGTTTCTTCCTATCTATTTTTTTTTTTTTTTTTTTTTTAAATATGAAAAAAAACTAATTTTATTAATTTTAAGTCAAATTT
>NW_025109980.1:584151-640344 GCF_011392965.1 Frieseomelitta varia | reverse complement strand
TTTTTTTTTTTTTTTTTTTTTTTAATAAAATATCAAAATATAGGGAAAAACTAGTTTCATTAATTTTAGATTAAGTTTAAGTTCAAACGATGATTTTTTTTTCAATTGCGTTTTAAAAATTACTCCTCTCAAATGTCGACCAGCCAGAGCGTTGACAGAGCAAAAATTTAAGATAAAGAAAATAAGAAAAGAATTACTTTATTTCAGTGGGAGTAAAAATTGTTCTCGAGTTTCGAACAAAACAAAAAATTTTAAATATTATATATTATTATACGGATTTATTTTAGAAGGGATAAAAATAGTTCTTCAGTTTCGAACAAAATAAAAAATTTTCATTATATTTTTATATTATTATTATATTATTATATTATTATTATATTATTTTCATTATATTATAATGTATAAGTTACGGATTTATTTTAATAGCAGTAAAAATAGTTCTCCAGTTTCGAACAAAATAAAAAATTTTCATTATATTATTATATAATATAATATTTAAATACTATATATTATAATAATACATAAATTACAGATTTATTTTAATAGGAGTAAAAATAGTTCTCCAATTTCGGACAAAATAAAAAATTTTAAAATATATTACTATATAATATAATATAATATAATATAATATTAAAATATTATATATTATTAAAATTTTATTTTCAAAATTAAAAAAAGTCCGATTCAAACGTCCCTAAATTCCCCGAAATGAAAATTTAATTTCGATGGAAATGAGTCCACCAAAATCTACCAAAAAAAAAAATGGCAGAAAACTGCACGCACAACTCGATATTAAGAAAGGAGCCTAAGCTCGGCCAAAAATAAATTCACGGACGGGAGTTAAAGGTCGGCGAGAGAAACGACTCGGTCGCGGAATGAACCGATTCAACCGATTTAACCCGTTTGAAAAAAGACGCTGATTTATCGGACAGCCGTGGAAAACGAGGTGACGTGATCCACCCGGTTGCCTCTAAGCGTGACACAATTAATTTGCATGATTCGCGCTTGTCGATCGGGCAAGGACGAACCCCGTCGTTTAATCCCAATTACGGCGTCGACTCTGGTTTCTTCCAACTGCTAATTGGTAAAAAAAAAGAGAGAGAGAGAGAGAGAAATCATCTTCGTTCAGGAAAGCGATTCTTGGAAGTTTGAAAAAATCGGGGACACGCGCGTTACGCGGAGTCGAGGCCGATAAATTCTAATTCAGCCGTGAAAGAAGGAACAAGGAAAGCAGACGTGGACAATTGGGCTTGATTAATCCAATACTTGAACATTCTTCGGCGAAGAGAGTTTCAGCGGACGAAGAGCGATTCACTGACTCTCCTTTCTCTCGTCGTTTGGTTTCAGGCATTTCATGCTATTATATTTACTGCTATACGTCACATCACACGCTGGAACTCGAGTTTCAATTTCAATTTCAAATTTTGCTTCAAGCTGTTCAACTTAATTTCCTCTGAATGGATTTAACGATTTAATAGTTGATTTGAAATTAAGCAACGTAATTTAAGCTTAACTGAATCTGTTGAAAGTATTAATAGAATTCGATTTGTTATATCAATTTTAGTCAATATCCGATGAAACAAACTCTTGAATCTAGTTGAATGTAATTGTTTAAACCTGAACTACTTATAGGAACGAAAAATCATCGAAGTCTTATTAGGTATATGAACTATTTTGCTTCTCAACAAATCGACGTAAAATTTGTTAACTTGCTAGAAATATTTGATTATCCTCGTTGTGTTGCGTTTCAATATTCCTAATCCATGAATTATAAATAGAAACATTTTCAATAATACGAATTTACAACTGTTGAATATCGATGTTTCAACGTCAAATGTAAAAGTGGCATATTCGTATAGCAATTTTACACTAAATAAGAATTTACAAAACAGTCCTATTGTTAGTCTTAAATATAAATATAAATATATAATAAATATATTAGTATAATATAACTTAATGTATAATTAATATATATACATACAATAATCTTTAATAAACTATATATAAAATAATAAAGTATATACGTCAGTACAACAGTCTTTTCATTTTAATGAAACCTAACCCAAAGTGTCAAAAAAGTTGTGAAAGTTAGGCTCTTACAGCTCGGTGCCCACTTAAAACTCTAAGCCCATTTCTCGTTTATTTATTTACTCGGCAGCTGAGGCGAGATGAAACTCATTAAACAGAAAAACGAACGAAAGGTACCAATAAAGAAAATTAAAATATTCATTGTGAACGGAACCTTTATTCTGCAAAAGAACGCACAGTCATCCTAGAAATTTTTGATGCCTGCGTGCATTCTCTGTATTTGCACATTTATTAAAGCTGGTCTCGATAGAATGCCGGGTGGTTTAAAGGTCCACGTGTCGGGCTAGAAAGTTTAGGTAAATAGAGAAAACGGAAGGAGGAAAATAAGTGGAGGGTGCGGATACTTCCCCTCCCCCGGTGGCCTTGAGTGGCGATTGACTACGGACGCGACTGTAGATAGGAAACACTTTGATCAAATACCCCTTCGCCATCGACTCTTTTCGACCCTCCGCGCTTTAGACACGCGTGCCATAGATACTCGAAATTTGAGTGCGTTGAAAAAACTGAATTGAAAGACAATTCAATTTTTTTTAAACGTGAATCAATTTACCTACGATCCAATAGATTTTTTTTTTTCTTGAAACGTACAAATTATTGAACTCTCTGTTATAAATTTAAAAATATACATAAACTCTACGCCTAAATATTTACGAAATATAAATTCTTTGTCGTGTCGTCACGTACGAGTCAATTAAATTTTCCTAAAGTATTAAACTCTCTGTTACAATACGCTGTATTATCAATTTACGTACGATCTAATAAATATATACGCCAATAATTTTTTCTTAAAATGCACAAACGCCAAATTCTCCATTATCGCGTACAAATTTATAAATACATAAATTCTGAGACTAAATATATAAATTCACCCACTGTATTGCAAATATTCTTCTCACTTCTATATCTTATCACTTCTATATCTTATCACATTGGCACTACCCTCTATTAATACAAACACAGATGTTCACAACTATCCCAATTTAACCACGTTGCGCTGGCAACTGATTGCGGACCATAACGAGTGACCGAGCCGTATACAATAATTTAATATCACTGGACAGAAATTATTGATATTAATTAATTATTAATATTATATTGATATTAATTAATTATTGATATTAATTAAAATTATTGGTAAATTTATTATTTGTTTTGCTTGGATTATACTTAAATATGCCTAAAATATTTAAGAGGAAATATTGCGATTTTGGGAGAAAAAATTCCCGTCAATTCCAGCGCAATAGGTGAAAATTCGAAGAGCCAAAAATTCGACGGCCTGTAAGACACTGGATAACTTAACCCATTAGTGTATCGCACACTATTTCAATCTTCCAACAAATCCACTTCCCCGTGGTAACAGAAACATATCGAACGACTAAAAATCCGAAAAAAAAAAAAATCTGAAATTCTCGACAAGCAGCCGGTGTCTCGCATGTTATTTCCGTCAACCATCCCCGGAACGAAACCGTCTGGCAGGCGCGCAACACCCACGAACACCTCCTCCACGATTCCCTCGATACCCCGTTCGGGTTCGGTTCACCTAAACCTGGCCCACGATCGTCCACCGATCGGCCAGGAACAGGCGCAGGCAACACGGTTATCGTGGGCTCGTTATTAGCGGCGGTCGTCGTTATAAATTCATGCCAGAGAAATATTTAGAGTAGGCAGCAGCCACGATAAAGGGGCAGACAGAGAGAGAGAGAGAGAGAGAGAGAGAGAGAGAGAGAGAGAGAGAGAGAGAATCGGGCGAGTTACGTCGGCTACGCGCCCCCATTGCCGTAGGAAAAGGATTATAGACCCCTTTGTCTCGTTCTTTCTCTCGTTTTCTCTCTATCTCTCTGTGTATGTGTCTGTGTGTGTGAGCGTTGAATACGAAGTCGCGGTAGAATTTCCGATCCTTGCGGGCTGCTCGCGAGTCACCTTCTGCGACTTTACGAGCCATGACGAGAGAGAAGGTGGAATAGCGGAAGGGCGCGGTACGTAATAAGGTACGAAGCAACACGATAGATAAAGACTCTCGATGCTCTGGATATCTGCAGAGATATTCGAAGCAAACAGAGATATTCTAAACGTATCGAATCGGCTGTTTCCTCATTTTCGGCAAAGTTATATTATACATAGTATATAAATAATATATATATAGTATACTATAATAAAATACCATGTAATACATACATAGTATACTATATATAGCAGTATACTATAATAATATACTATGTAGTATAATATATCATATACTATAATAATATACTATGTAGCATATATATATATAGTATACTATAATAAAATACTATGTAATACATACATAATATACCACATATAGCAGTATACTATAATAATACTATGTAGCATATATATATATATGTATATAGTATACTATAATAAAATACTATGTAATACTGTATAATATATAATATATACTATGTAATACTACGTAATATACTAATATACTATGTAATACTGTATAATATATAATATATACTGTATACTATAATAAAATACTATGTAATACTGTAATAAATACTGTATAATATACTATATATATATCATACTATATGTAGCAGTATACTATAATAATGTAGCTATGTAGCATATATATACATATATAGTATACTATGTAGCATATATGTATATATATAGTAGACTATGTAGCATATATATACATATATAGTATATTATGATAATATATATATATATATATATATATATTTTATTATGATTATACAGTATACTACATGATGTAATATATTATGTATGTACAAGTATACACAATCGAAGATCGTACTTTTATATAATATAGTATACTATAATAATATACTATGTAGCATATATATATATATATATATACTGTGATAATATAATATACTATAGTATACTATGATAATATAATATACTATAGTATACAATGATAATATAATATACTATAGTATACAATGATAATATAATATACTATGTATATACAAGTATACACAATCGAAGATCATACTTTTATCTAACTCGATCGACAGTTCTCTGAAACGAGGGCACTGAAATCGAGCCGCCGCTTCTAAAACTCCCCTCCGCCTGGGAATCCGGCGCGATTAATTATCGCGAGGCAACGCGGTGTAAACTAATCGAGGCTGACAATCGAAACGTTCGAGCGACGTGTCCGACACGATCTCGGCCAACTCTGTCTGCCACTGTCAAACTAAATCCTGAATGTGAAAACCGTCCGCGCGTCGAGTCGAAAGAAACACGGGGGGCCCCCCCGCCCGTGTCGTATCTGCAGCACGGGATTGCGTGTGTGCGCCATTGAACAACGCCGATAGAGCAGTCTCTGTCGGATTTGCTGTCGGCGGCGCGAGCAACCCGCTTGCTGCCTCGACTTTCACTGAATCTACGAGGAGACTGATCTCACACACGATGGTGTTTTGTTCGATGCACACACACTATGAGAATGACGAAAAGGAAAAATAATAATAATAATAATAATAATAATAATCTTATCTCTCTGAACGAAAACATTATAAAATTAAATATATATTATTATTATTATTATATTATATTATTATAGTATATTATATATATATATATGCTACTACATAATATATTATTATAGTATGTAGTATACTATACTATATAAAAGTACGATCTTCGATTGTGTATATTTGTACATATATAGTATATTATAAAAAAAAAAAATAATAATAATAATAATAATAATAATAACTTATCTCTCTGAACGAAAACGTTATAAAATTAAATATATATTATTATTATTATTATTAGTATATTATATTATTATAATGTACTATATATATATATATATATATATATATATATGCTACTACATAATATATTATTATAGTATACTGCTATAAATAGTATACTATACTATATAAAAGTAAGATCTTCGATTGTGTATACTTGTACATACATAGTATATTATAAAAATAATAATAATAATAATAATAATAACTTATCTCTCTGAACGAAAGGATTATAAAATTAAATATATATTATTATTATTATTATCATTAGTATATTATATTATTATAGTATACTATATATATATATATATATATATATATGGTACATAATATATTATTATAATATACTGCTATATATAGTATATTATACTGTATAAAAGTACGATCTTCGATTGTGTATACTTGTACATACATAGTATATTGTATTATCATAGTATACTATATATGTATATATATATGCTACATAGTATACTATATATGTATATATATATATATGCTACATAACTACATTATTATTATTATTATTATTATTATTATTATTATTATTATTATTATTATTATTATTATACATATATAAGAAAATGAAAATATATTTCCATCATATTTTTCCAAAATATTTTTATAACAATTTGTCTGACAGAAATATGTTGAGAGATAAAATTATTCGTTTAGAAAATTGTTTCAATATAGTTGGCAACCCAGTATCATTATTATAAAGGGCGAACCGCGTAGCTTGATCACCTTGAACGTTTTTTAAAAGTTGTTTTCGAAGATGTGAAAAAATTTTGTCAACAATCTCTCAAGTTTAGAATATTATTTCACCGTAATAGTTCCTTTGTAGCTGTATCATTTCAATGAATAATGATCTTGAACCTCACATTATGGCCCCTGTACCATTACTAAACAACTCTTGTTGGAAAAATTTTTCCACGCCTTTTGGAAACGACTTTTGAGAGATACTCAAGCTATGCGGTTCATCCTGTCCACCACGTGGAAAATAAAATTATGCACAAGCTCGTGCGAAACGTGTAACATCGATAACCACGGTTCACTTTCGTGCAAACGACTAAAGTCGACATTGAGAAAAATTAGAGTCGTACGGAGTCGTGGTGGCTTATGCAAATGGCAGCTTATCGGTAGAAACTCGAGTTGCATAACTACGACGTTAGTTATCTGCCAATATCTCAATTTTTTACCCCCATGTAACATAATAATTCCATAGATAAAAAAACCGGATATTGGTGTTGCAGGCATGCGCACCCTCTTATCCTAATGGCTCGATCGGTAATTCAGAGCTATCGAGGACATTCATCTTGAACACACTCTGTGGTAGCAGCTTCCGTAACAGAAAACATCGAAAAACCAACATGCAGGACACGATTCCACTAAAAGATACAATTATGGGTATACCGATCGTTGGAAAACGTTTTGGCGAGCGTTGCTTTATATTGCACCAGCGTACAGTCCCGTTCACAAGTGTTACAGACACTTGGCGTCTTCGTACTGAACTCGAGATTAATTGGTTTAATTAGTTGAGACATACACAATCGGTTTAATCTCGAAATTGTTCATCTGATTTCATTATTACAATTATAATTTTGGCATTCGACATATCGGTGATCTCTGCCACGAAGAATGTGACAAAGTGAAATTTCTAATTCTATACAATACACAAATGCTCTATTACGAAACATTGTATTTTATAAAATTCAAAGAGAAGCTTTTATATTGCATCGGTGTAGCTTAGCCTTTATTTAATTTCGGAATTGTGCGATTTAATTTTGAAATTTTCGATTCGACTTCGATTCAAACAAAATTATTTAAAAATAAAAATTTAAAACAAACTTAATTATAAATCGTGTTGATTGTAATTATGTACGATCTAAGAGTGTCTGGTATTTTATAAAATTCAAAGAGAAGCTTTTATATTGCATCGGTGTAGCTTAGCCTTTATTTAATTTCGGAATTGTGCGATTTAATTTTGAAATTTTCGATTCGACTTCGATTCAAACAAAATTATTTAAAAATAAAAATTTAAAACAAACTTAATTATAAATCGTGTTGTAATTATTTACGATTTTAGAGTGACTGGTATTGAAAAGAATTAAATTCATAATCGATGTTACAACGACTGAAGAAGAGTCTTCACAGAGGACACTTTCAAATTTTCAATCTACATTCCACTTGAGAGTAAAAATAAAATACTCTCAGTTTTTCTACGAGCGATACGAGCAATCCAGGAACAAAAACTAGTAAATAAATACTTTTCTCTTCTGAACAATTCGAGAAACTGCGTTGCAAGAACTGCGCGTCAGTTTTCTGTGGACGAAACCACCACAAAGAGCTCGTCAATTGGCAGAGTGCGAGTTCTTCCACGCAGTGAAAAACACAACTGCAAACAGTTTAACAAAGTCACTGAAGTCTCTCTCTCTCTCTCGAATATCTCCACTTGGCTGTCTCGATACTTGCGAATGGGAATGTATGGCGGCCTAAGCAACGTGTCGTTAAACTAGTCTCTCGCTGTGGACTATAAACCGAGCGAAGTTACGCCCCGAACACCACGCGACACCGACCAGTTATTTTCGCCCGATGCAAATTTCCCCTTTTATCTCGATAGTAAATTCCCGCGGTATTTATCCGCCGTGGCAGCACCCTCCCCTTCCATCCAACGCGGATATCATTTTCTCGCCGCACCCTAACGATCACGATCAGAAAGCTCGCACGCGCACGTTTAACTCGTCATCGTCGAATTAATTTAATTAGCGCACACGTCGAATAAATTTCCCGAAAATTTTTGTTATTGTCGTCGTCCATTTTTCTTGGTTTTCGCGACCGTTCGAATCCGAGGCCTAATGATCGCCTCAGCTTCCATTGCTCGCGACGACATTTTATCTCTATCTGCGACGCTGTGTCGTCGAAAACACACGGAGAACTCGTTCCGAAAGCACGATGTGGGCCTCTGATTATTTCGCCCGGGGGACTTCGTTTAAATTCCAATTACGGAGGCTATCGTCTGTTTGTTGAGTGTTTGCCATTTTCGTTGCCATTTTCCTTTCTTTTCTTTTTTTTTTTCTCTTTGCTCTGTTACAGTTGAGGATTTTTGGAAGTCAGGAGGCGACTTTCTGGAAGAACGACAGTCATTCTTGACACTCCTTTTCTCTTTTTTCTTTTTTTTTCTTCATTTTTGGAATTTTAATTGTGAAGTTCAGTGTTTGCTACTGTTGTTCTTCCAAGGGAATGTTTGCAGTATTTTCCTTTTCTTTTTTTTCTTTCTTTCTTTACAGTTAAGATTTTTAGAAAGGGAATTAGAAGATTTTTTTTTTGAAAGAACGAGAGTCGTTCTTGGAACACTCATTTTCTTTTCTTTTTTCTCTTTGGAATTTTAATTATGAGGTTACTGTCTGTTTGTTGAGTGTTTGCTACTTTTATTCTTCCAAGAGAACATTTTAATATTTCTTTTTTTTACAGTTAAAATTTTTGAGACCTAGACGAAGGTGATTTTGGAAGAGAGTCGTTTTCTTCTTTTCTTAAATTCCAATTACGATTCCACTTCACTTTTCTTCTTTAACAGAAAGAAGAGTTAAAATTAACGGAAGAAACGACAATTCTCGCTCAACAACATTGTAAATCAAGCTTTTTATAAACCGGTCGTTTGACCCGGCGTTGGCACGTCTAGCGTTAAAATAAAAGTTCCAAAAAAGGAAACTGACAATTTACGCTTCATTTAGATAACACTAATTTATAACTCGTTCTATTTTCGAAAGAACAGAACTGCATCTAAAAACATAAAAGACTTTCAAACGTTCCCTCTGCCTCTCTAAAAATGTACCAAAATTATGTTCGCGACCATTCTCCGGAAACTTCTTGAAAATTCTACCGCGTGAGTAACGTGAAAACGACGCGCGTAGCGACATATACGTGAAAAATACGTGTGCGCTCGCTCACACAGCGAGGCGTTAAATGGAAACGCGTGGAAGCCACGCGTAGGGGCACGTAGTTTTCGGTCGACGATGTATCGTGAAACAGAGGAAGAAGGATGCGTGTGTGACGTCCACCGGAAGCTGCTTGCTCGTGACGCCGCCTGAATGAGGAATGAAGACCGCCCCGCCCGCGTCTACGAACACTTCAGTGCGACAACGGCGAGACAAGAGCGAAAGAAACGAGTCTTCTTTCGTCTCTCCCCTCTGTTCGCTATCCTTTCGAACCGTTACAGCGGTAAAACGCGAACGTTCGCCTTCGTTCGCGCGTCATTACCACGTAGCGAAAGCGTGGTTTTCTTCGATTTTCATTGAATTACCGCGTTATCAAGTTCGCGGGATCTTCAATGGCGTGGGAAACTGATAATTAACTGATTGCCGCCCAGGCACGTCGAGAATTTTTTCCCCCCTCCCCCAAAATTGCAACATTTTTCACAGTTCATTAAGCGTATTTGAGTATAACCCAGGCAAAACAGAATAATAAATTTATTACCTCTCGGTAATTTCTATCCAGTGATATCATACCACGACGAGTTCGAAAGAGAAAGAAAGCGGCGATTTATTGTACACGTTTCGGTCGCTCGTTATGGTCCGCAATCAGTTGCCAAGTTGATTAACCCTTTGGCTTGACTTTCTAGTTTTCGTATTGAACGTAGTCGACGTTTACCCTCGATTTGTACATTTCATGTTAAAATTTTATTTTTCGAACTTTACGTTTAAATCCCCCCACGCGGCATTACGAAAATTATGCAATCGTGGAAAATTGAATTAACGCGCGATATAATAGAATTTATACGATCTTTTTGAGGATTAGTTTTGCTTTGGATAAAGAAATTTATACGTTTCATTATGACTCGCAATGTCCAATAATACGAAAAATCGTGAAGAACACGAAGAATGTACGGAAAAAAAAAAAGAAACATGTGAAATACCAAATGCAGAAATTTAATCTAGCTTCTTTTCCTTGAACTTTTGCGAAAATATAAAAATTCATACAAGTCTTCTTTAATTCCTCTTTCGTTTATAATAAATTAATAATATAATATAATATATATATTAGTAATATATATTAGTAATATTAGTAATATATATGATATAATATAATATAATATATATTAGTAATATAAATTATATATTATTTATATACAAATTCCAAACGCGTGTACGTATTATCTTTCTATTATCATTTGACGAATCTTTGAGAATTCATTTTGGTTAAGTACTCGTTTACAGTTCTATTTAGACCTACGCGTTTTACATATATATATATATATATAGTTTAACGACTCGAAGGTCTGGTTTATAGTTCTGGGGAATGTAATAAATCTTTCGGCGACCACTTACTTTACAGAGTGCGACGCCGGTGTCCAGCCTGTCCATAAAATTGTCAACGTTGATTCTCAGCTCCGGATACAGCGCGTTCAACCATTCGGCCAGGTCCTCTTTCATCGCGACCAAATACTCCTCCGAGGACTTGAAAGGCCTGTAAGACCTCGCCTCGAGAAGCACCGACATATTGCCTGTGCGAATCGATACCTGAAACATCGTTTCATGATACGTTATGATACGTTCCGCCGTATTTTTCTACACGTCGTACGAAATTGAAATTTTGAAGTTTGAATTCGGGATAACAATCTGAAGTGAACTCTAGTAGTATAGTACTTAAAGATATTCTATTATAATTAGTGTAATGTAAAATTTAATATACGTAAAGTAACGCTACGTGCGCCAATACCATAGTTCTGACTTCATACAAAAGCCTACAGTAGATGGGTGTATTAATAATAAATTAATTAATACAAATATAAATATTATTATTATTATAATATACTAAAAATATTACGAATTAAATAATTGCCAACGATACTAATAACAGAAACTGCTAAATATTAAATACAATTAAAAACTTTAAAATAAATATTACATTAATATGATTAATATTATTATAATATAAATATTAAATACTCTAAATATTATTATTATAATCAAGTAAAAATATTAATAATGAATTAAATAATTCCCAATGATGCTGACAAATAAATTAACATAAAACTGTTCGAAAGTGACAAAAAGAAAAAGAAAAAAAAAAAAAATACCCTACATCTGGCAAAGAGCGTAATTGCTACGTGGCACAAAGCAAGTTAGGGCCGTTTACCAGCGGACATAATTTGCAATTATGATCCAACGGCTCGACGAAGCGATCCGCACCGGTAAACTGATATTCAACGATGCGTCAGAGTGCGAAACACAGTGCCGACGAGCAATAAAATTTTCGGGGGGATTTGCAAGACAATAGGGGCCGGTGGTCCCGGGACTCGTTTCACAAAATTCTCCCCTCCGACGGTGAGCGCCACCCCGGTGGTTAAACTACCCCAGAGGACCGCTAGCATCGCACAATGTAACCAAAGTCGTGCCGTATCGCGTCCGAAAAACTCTTCTCCGTGCTGCCCCTATAAATCTTCATTGCCCTCATAAAACGATGATTCCCGATCGAATGGACTCCGTGTTCGACCCTTTCTCAAACTCATTCGCCGTTCTCGTTGTCAGTTTCAAAGGGCTGAATCGAAACGGCGAGCAAACGCTCTGGGAGCATCGCTCATTTTCTGTTTATTTTACCGTTAGAGAAATACGATCTCTTTGCGCGTGTTTGATTTTGTTTGATATATACGTTTATACAGGGTTTCGAATGTTTGTCATAGGGTGGCGTTGCCGATGTATGATCGTGGAGTTTTTTCGAATCGCAGATCGAAGTTGAATTGAAGGAGAAGGGAAATATATTTTACTCTGCGTTGCTGTTAAACTTCGTTGTTATTGAACTACCAATATTCAGTAATTTAATTAAATAACAAACTATCGATTACGAGATAAATGAAATTAAAAATTAAAAAAAAAAAAAAAAAAAAGAAATGCTTTCTGGAATTCAGATCCAAAACTAATGATTTTTTTTATTCTTGTCTGATTTGTTTTTGATACATACACGTGTACGCTTATTTAGGGTTCTGGATGTTTGTAATAGAGTGGCATTGTTGATGAACTTTGAATTTTGAATCGTGGATCGAAGTTGAATTGAAAGAAGAAGAAAGGAAATATTCGATTCTGCGTTGAATGATTTACAGAACAAACTGACCTTCTTTGCCCTGATACCTATTACCTAATACCTATTAACCTATTTAGTAACTTTAACCTAACACTTACTCCTAACACAATATTCTTTGTATCTAATACTTTGTACAATATTCAGTAATTCAATTAAATAGCAGGTCATCGATTACAAAAATAATCTATTATTAAATCAATTGAAAATAAACAAATATTTAAATTAATTAAAAACAAATTTCCAGGAACAGAACAAATAATTCAGTGGTCGAAGAACTAATGAAACCGATCGTCGACAATTTGACAGAAATAATATTTTCCAACGATCTTTCGAAAAAAAAAAAAAACAATGTCTACCAAAAGAAAGAAAAACCCTCGAACAATGAGAATCACTGTCACAGAGGAATCGTATCGCGAACGCTTCATCGACCATCAATCCCAATAAAAAGCTAACGAAGAGTACAATAGGAGTCGGGAAACGCGAACAAAGAAGGCGAACGGGGCGAAGGAAGGTAGAGAAAGAAACGAGGCAACGTGGGGAGCGTGGCGAGGGCCCAAGAAATCATAAAGGCGAGGTCGATGGTCTCTGTTGCCCAGGCATCGACGATGCTGAATTACAGGCTAGTAAAAGGTTGACTTTAAAATGTCACCCATCTCGTGTTTCCACCGAGATGTAACAACCGTGATTTACTCCTCGTTTACACGATCCGCGGCCGTGCCGCGAGCTCCTCGAGCGAGACCCCATAGAGCTCACGTGCTAACAGGTGTTTTCCTTCTTAAATGGCAAAGTGCGAAACTCGTGGGGTTTTCTCTCTGGTATTTTTCTTTCCTCGGCGAAAACCGAAAGTTGTTACAAGTTGGTTTTAGTGGAGAAGGTTTACTGCGAATGGCACTTGCTAATTCTATAGTTCTCAGCTTCTTGGTTCGTTTCCAGCCATTGTAGAATTTTGTTTTGACGATTAACAAAGTCGTATTATTGATAGAAGCTTGTGTTCTTGTATTGTATTATTTTTATTATTCTGTTGTATAACTTATTTTTGTGCTTTCCCTGTATATTGTATTATTCTAATTATTGTGATATATATAATTTTATATATAATTATATATTTATATATATTTTTTATATTATTTTTGTATTACATATTTTTCTTGTACCTTGCCTTATTTCTTTACTATAAATATTATACTTCATTAGTATAGTATGTATAATATTACTGTACTATAAATTACTATATAGTATTTATAGTATACTATTATAGTATTACTAAATTTATAGTATTTTAGTAATATATAGTATTATAGTAATTTATGGTATTATAGTATAGTAATTTATAGTATAAAAATACTATAAATTTATAATATAGTAATTTATAGTCTAAACTACTAGACTAATACTATAAATTACTATACTACAAATTATAGTATTTTTATACTATAAATTACTATACTATAAATTTATAATATTACTATATAAATAATATTTTTCTTCGGAGAAATGGCGCGCACGTTCCTTTTAAATGCACTGTACCTACAGAGGGTGGACGAAAAGTATCGAGCACGCTCGATGAAAAATTCTCGATATTTTTAAACTGTTATTTTCAAGTGACAAAATCGTACAGTCCGGTTGTGAATTGCCAGTTCACTTTTCATTTTCCACCCGTTCTGCATGTTGTAAAAACATCGGAAAGAAAAAGAAGTCAAGGTTGGTAAAGTAGAGATTTCTCTTTCTAACCTCTTAGCTGGTGAACGTCATTATAATGACTCTCGCGTATGTCGTGTGTGTCATCTCGACGAGAATAAATTATCAATTGTGTCGACTGGAAGAAAATCCTCGTGTGTCAACGTTACGCACAGTCTCGCATCAATAAAATTTTTTTTTAATCGTCAAAAACATAACCTAACCTAACCTTAATCTAATCCCGCGCAAACTTTCCCACATCTAATAATAAATGTCAAGGAAATACACACACATACACACACACTCGCAGGTGAGGAGATTTCGAGAATTTATGACACGTGAAACGTAAACGAGATAATTTCGTTATCTAAAAACCAGGAGCACGAGGGGCTGGAAAATTTCAATCAGACACGGTTATGATCCAGGAAGCGGTGGATATCACGGTGTAAAACGAGGCAGGCTCAGACCCAGAAGCCGAGAGCAGTGGTCGCGCGAGCGTGGCCAAACACTTTCACGAAGTTTGTGGCAAAACGCGATCGCTATCTCGCGGGTAATTCGCCGCGGGTGTTGCGAGATGTGGCGGCGCAGGAGGATGCGCGCGCATCGCCCCGCGCGATTTTTCGAACGCGGCCGAGAGCTGCGCGCGCAGCAAACGCATCGATTTATATCCCTTGCGCCGTTTCTCGCGCGCTTTCCGTGCCTCCTCCCGATGATCTATAGATCGTTGCTCTGTTCACTCTGTCTTCCGTCCTTCCCTGATTTATCGTCCGTCTTGTGGTTTACTGCTCGTGGTAGCGGTTATGGTGATTTCTGTTTTCGGTAGTCAAACGGAGACGAAATAAGGAACTGGTTAATTAAACTACCAGCGTGTGCATTGGCGTTCCTAGGAACTATGATGATTCTAACGCGTTACCGGCGAAAATTTTAGAATTTTATAACCTATATATGGAATTGTATTTATTTATTTATTTTCATTTATATGGAATTGTATTTATTTATTTTCATTTATAGAATAATATTCTATATTCTAATCTATGTCTATTCGATATCTAATTCTATATTTTACTTTTTATATTCATATTTCTTTCATTTATATAATTTTTTGTTTCATACAATTTCAATAATAAAACCGAAGATTCAAATTCTGTAAATTTGGCCATTATTGGATAATTCCATGAACAAGGACACAAATTATTAAACTACTGCAAAATTCTTCAGGCTTCTTGATGACTCGTCGTCGATCGATCATCTTTTTTATCGACGTGACACGCGCTGTCATAGACATTTGTGTTTACGGTCCGTGAAAGAGAGAACGAGGAGAAGGAAGAGGCGAGTTTTCCTCGACGAGAAAGCTTGGGGGAAAGAAAACGAAAGAAAAGGCGGACGGAGCTTCAACTCGGAAGGTTAGCCTCTAATTTACGGTTAGTTCGTGCTCAATAGAGGCGCGTGTTACCGCGAAACCAAACGGCGGAGTTGCTAAATCAGTGCCTTTGGCCACGCGCATTTCGAGCGACCAGCAATGGGAACGAGCCTATCCCAACTGAATTGCACGCCGTTTCAATTCCCAAAGAAAATCGCGTGGAAGTTCTTCTTGGAAAACTCGAGGAACGTAAATGAGGAACGTAATTTGTAAAATATTAACATTATCGCGAGAAGCTTTCAGCGTAAAATTTTTAGAACGAAACATTAAGAAAATATTCGTGAAGGAATCGACTGGTGTTGGTTCAGAATAATTTTACGTGTCTTTGACAAACCTTCTCAAACAATTCGTTCAGATAATTCTCAAAATTGTCTCTCTACTTGAAACTTGAATTATTATTCTGCGTGGAAAACAGTTTAAATTCAATAATCTCGAAATTTTCTCTCTACTTGGAATATATTAACAACCTGAGTTATTATTGATATAAATAGACACCAAACTTAATGATAGACAAATATAGATAAACTTAATAGAAAATGTCAGAATTATCCAAAATTAATCCAGATTCACAGATTCTCCAAATAAAAATTATAAAATTCAATTTCCTCGTCATTCCCAGGAACTCTTCCAAGAAACAGAGAGAGAGAAATAACAACTTCAAGAAATTGCTTCGAGAAATAACTCTGACCGAACGATCAACTCGCGAGAAACTCAATTATTCTCCACTTACGTTAACCTCGTAAGAAATCATCGAGATAACCTTCGCCTAAGTTTCCCCGTACGCACGCTCTCGTAACTCCATACGACTTCGTCCTGTCGATCATTTCACTTTTAACTCGAGTCGCGCTCTGTCGTAATAAAAGATATTGCACGCCGTAATCCAGAAAATTGTGAAACGATCGAGCTCGCTGAAAGAGAGAGAGAGAGAGAGAAAGAGAGATTGTGCTCGCGCGCGAGTCGATCGGCTGATTTCCTCGTTCAATTGTTTCTCCCTCGAGATTCGAGCCTCTTGGAACGGCGTAACGAGGTTAATTGGAAACGTACAAACGAACGGATGAATGAACGGATGAATGAATCAGCTGTTGTGAATGAAAACCGAGGATCTCGCGCCCGATTAATTATTGTCCTGGATTAATTAGCATTCGGTCGCGAATTTTTCCTGCCTCTAGCACGTTCTATCTCTCGACGAATATCTGTTTTATCTTTTCCCCCCGCTGTTTTCACTTGTGCTTTGCTTTTTTGCATCTTTCTGACGTATATTGTTACTGCTTTGCAATCAACAGTTAATTTTAAGTAATTTGTGTTTTAATGTAATAAATGAAGCGATTTACAATGTAATAGATAAATTTAGGAATGGAAAATAAGATGGTCAGTCTTTTTTTCTTACTTTTCTTCCATTTCTGGGTTCTTTTTTTCTTAAATGTTTATTGTTTCATAGCGGTTAATTTGGTTGTATACTGTTGATAGAAAAGAAAAAGGAAGAAAATGGTATTCTAACAAATTTACGTGTTTTCTAATTAGAAAACTTCTAAATAATAAATGAAAATAATGAAGGATAAAACTATTGTGAGGAAACTGATCATTAAAAAAGAAAAAATCCAGCTAACGAGGCAGCAAAGAAGAAAAGACTCACTTATCTTGCAACGTTCTCTCTCATTTTCTATTCCAATTAAAAAATATGAGAAATAAACTAAAGCATAGTATGGAATGTAGAGTAGACAAGTTCCTAAAGGAAACAGATTCACACATTTTGCAAAACTTCTGAACGATAAATAAGAAATAATGAAGCAAAAGAGAAGAAAAGTTATCTTGCAACATTCTCATTTTTTATTCCAATTTCCAGTTAAAAAGTAAAATAAAGTATAGTATAACAACAAAATATATAAATATATAAAAATAAAATAAATTATAGCATGGAATGTAGAGTAGAAAAATTCCTAAAGAAAACAGATTCACACATTTTGCAAAACTTCTGAACAATGAATAAAAAATAATGAAGCAAGAAAGAAAAAAAAACCTACTTATCTTGCAATGTTCTCTCTCATTTTCTAGTCCAATTTCCAGTTAAAAAATAAAATAAAGCACAGTATAGCATGTAGAGTAGAAAAGTTCCTAAAGGAAACAGATTCACACATTTTGCAAAACTTCTGAACAATAAATAAAAAATAATGAAGCAAGAAAGAAAAAAACCTACTTATCGTGCAATGTTCTCTCTCATTTCCTAGTCCAATTTCCAGATAAAAAATAAAATAAAGCACAGTATAGCATGTAGAGTAGAAAAGTTCCTAAAGGAAACAGATTCACACATTTTGCAAAACTTCTGAACGATAAATAAGAAATAATGAAGCAGAAAGATATCGACGTGCACGAAAGCTAATTGTCTGCTACCATTAAAGATGAAGAATCCAACTAACAAGGCAGAGAAGCAGAAAGAAGAAGATGAAGGGACTTACTTATCGTGGAATGTTCTCTCTCACTCTCTCTCTTATTTTCTATTTCTATTCCTATCTACTCTTCTACTTGTTCACCGAGTGGCGTGCATACACTCGACAACTCTTCTCTCTTTCTCTCTGTTTCGCAGTGCACATGGTTGCGATATACCGTTACACAGCGAGCTAAGTACACCTTTAAAGTACGCTCACGTAGGTAAACTTTACGAACTGGCTCTTTCATAAACCGGAGGAGGGCCACGCACCTTTTCATATTCCGTCCCTTTCGCACGGCTCAATGGAATAATAAAAACCCTACGGGCACGGCTAAACTTCTTCCATCTATTTTAACCACTGCAATCTCGTCGGCGAGTCGTTCTACCGATGACCGGTGGAAAATTTGGAATACACTGGGGTGGCAGATGATGTTAAAAAAACGAAACTACGTGTAGGGAAATTTTGAAAAATTCTGGATCAGAGAAATTGGGGATTTTGGAAACTCTGAAGTAGAAAGTAGCTCCATTCTTTTGTCAAAGAAAAAAGATTACTAATTAGAGGGGTTAATAATTCTACGAATATCAATAATAAGGGAATTTAGATTTAAATCGAGAGTTGTAAAAATTCTAATAGATACGTAGTTTTCTGCTTCTGGAATAATTACAGATTGGGGAAATAAATAAATAATTATAAAAATTCTAAAAAAGAAAATTTTTAAGAATAGATATGTAATTTTCTGCTTCTAGAATAATTCCAGATTAGGGGGATAAGTAATTGAAATTGAGAAGACAAATTTTAATCAGGGAAGTATAAGTAATTGGACGAATTTCAACGATACCACGCTGCGCATTAACAAAGTTCCAAATTAAAGAAACAAGAAACTTTTAGACGCTCAACTTTCTGCTTTAAAAAAAAAAACCGGTTTCAAACTAAATAAAGATAAATAATATTGCTAAAATTCGAAAGTACACAACGTTCCGCTATAAATTAATAAAGTAACCAAAATTCTGCATTAAACGAAAGATTCCGTGAGAAGAAAAATAAAAAGAATTCTGAAACTAACATTTTATAATGAAATTCCCAATCAACATCTATCAACTTTCTACTCTCTCGGAACGGAGAAACAAAAAGAAAATTCCGAACGAGAAAGGGACACGAACGAAATTCAAAACAGAAAAATCGGAAAACCGTAACTTTCTAACTTGGAAATTTTCCAATTTGCGCGGACAATGACAGCACGGTGAGCTGGTAACAATACGATTAATCACGTCCATTTCCCAAATCGATTTACGTATCGAATAACGGCGTAAATCGCGACAAGCACCGATAATTTCACCGAAGTGGTACAACCACGATCGAATTCAACGTGCGCGTAATTAACGGTCATTTGCTAGTTTTTTTTTTCCTTTTTCACTAGCCTAGTTTAAATGTCAACTAGATTTCTTTCCTTATCGCTTCTGTCTTTCTCTCTCTCTCTCTCTCTCTTTCTGTTTTCTTTCTTTCTTTCTCGCTCGCAGGTCCAATTGAGATTCTGCATAATTGGCCGCGACTGTGAGTTCACGTAATCCCTCGTTCGACACGTTGTAATAATTATCTTTATGGTGTAATACGCCAGTTCGTCGATCGTCGAGATCGTGTCACGAGCGAGATCGTGTTATTGACTACGTGACTTGGTTGTTAAGTAAATTACCGGTATAATTTTAGAGCAGTTCGTTACGTTATTATCGCCATCATCGTTGTTGTTATTATTACTTTTTAAATTTCAACGGGTGCAGCGTGGATATTACAGGAGTATAAACGAATTGAGTGATTAAGGCTAATTGAAATCGTGCGTTAAGGGAAATTTATGAGTGAGAGCAGAGAGAAGGACGTTCAAATTTACGAGGATACTAAAATTTCAATGACTGTAAAAATATGTATATATATATGCAAAAAAAAATATATATATATATTGTAAATATACTGTATAAATATATATATATATTTATATATATTATACTATAAAAATATACTGTATAAATATATATATACTTATATATATTATATATATATATATATATATATATATGTTATACTGTAAAAAAATATATATATATATACAAAAATAAACATAAAATAAAATATAAAATAAATAAAGTATATAATTAAAGTAGATAAAATGAAATATATAAAAATTAAATAAAGTATAAGAGAAACGTGAGAAGAGTATTAAAATCTGCACGATTATAAAATGACAGGTTACATAAAATAAAAAAGAACCTTTCTTTTTTTTTTTTTTCTTTTAAGAAAATCTAAGGAACTACGACTGCAATTACGTAAGGATGGAAAATATAAAAATTCAACAGATTATCTCCTACGACGTATTTCTGCAGCGCAGACCAATTGATTAGACACCTCTCGATAATTAATGGCGCTAAACGGCGCGTGTGACATCAAGACGCAACACATTCTATTAGCTGTTTCTACGTTAAATACTTTCCTTTTTAACATTTTTGTGTAATTCTATAAATTCCACTTTAGAAGACTAGGGTCTTACTTTATCTCAAACTCAATAATTATTACTCCCTGTTTTTAACAGACTAATTACATTACATTTAAACAGACTAATTTCTCTCTTGCTTAATACTAAAACTAACGACGACTAAAGCATAAAATTTCCATCGACGAAAAAGTAAAGGGAACAGAAAATCTTTATAATACACAACACAGAGTATACAAACTTTTATTTATATATTCTGCGAAGAATCATTCAAATTTCCAAAAACGCACTATTTTATATTTACAAAAAAAAAAAAAAAATAAAATAAAATATTCAAGTGGTCATTTTAACTGTTTTGTTAAGTATAATACATCCCATCCTAATATACAGAAATTTCGAGCGACAGTATAATAGTGAATTCACCAATTTCTCGCAGAAATTTCTGACGATTTAGAACCAGTTGCGCTGATTGCGGACCATAACGAGTGACCAAACCGTATACAATAAATCGTCGCTTTCTTTTTCTTTTTGGAACTCGTCGGTATATCACTGGATAGAAATTATTGAGAAGTAATAAACTTATTTTTGGTTTTACTTAAATATACTTGAAAATTGAGAACATATTACAATTTTGGGACAAAGCACGTCGAGAATTTTTTGTCCCAAAATTGTAATATTTTCTCAGTTTTAAGTGTATTTAAATAAAACGAAAAATATATTTATCACTTGTCAGTAATTTCTATCCAGTGATATTGTACCGACGAGTTCAAAAAAAAAAAGAAAGCGTCGAATTATTGTATACGGTTTTGGTCACTCGTTATGGTCTGCAATCAGTTGCCAACGCAAGTGGCTAACCTCTTGCGCTGGAATTTGTCCCAAAATTGCAATATTTTCTCAGTTTTAAGCATATTTATGTATAACCCAGACGAAACAAATAATAAATTTATTATTTCTCAATAATTTCTATCCAGTGGTATCGTACCGACGAGTTCGAAAGAAAAAGAAAGCGACGAATTATTGTATACGGTTTTGGTCACTCGTTATGGTCCGCAATCAGTTGCCAGCAAGCGTTTAATTCGAACGATCCTTCGTCGAAGCTGTAAACTTCGCACAATCGCGCCCGTTCCTTTCTATAAATCTCCGTTTTCTCTGACGCAAGTTCCAACAACCACCTTGGTAATCCGCGAAGCGCTGAAAATTAAAATTAGACCGGAAACGTTCGTCGCAGTTGTACGTACAACACCGCGTAAAGACTGATGTCGCGTGGTTTCGATGCGTGTAGCGCAATAGCGAACGATTCCATTCATTCGTGGCGAGAAAATGAACCTGTTTCGTCGTACGCGCTCGGTGGCACGCGGCTCGAATGCAAATCGCCGAGAGGCTTGTGTCTCGAAATGTCTGCATCATAATGCCGTGGAACGCGGCGACTCGTTGTTGGATACCGCGGGATATATCTGGAGCCGGTATCTACCGAACCGGTGATAACGTCCGAAACATTTGCGCGCTCGTTTGTCATCGTGCACGCACCGATCTCGCTGCTCGTATGTATTGAATCTCGTTCTCTCGAAGAGAGAACTCCAGATTCCTCCGGATTCGAAATTTGTTTCGAGTAGTAATTTGTGAATAAATTGTTGAAATAATCAGTTATTCAGCGTTTAACAAATAATGAATTTCAATAATATGTAGCCCATTTCGTTCGATCAAAGCAGTGCAAATAATTGGAGAAATAAATCGTTGAAACAATCAGTTCTTTAGCATTTGAATAGTGGATTGCAATAATATGCAGCTCATTTGGTCGGTCAAAGGAATTTGAAGTTATGCAAGTAACTGGATAAATAAATTGTCGAAATAAATGGTACTTTAGTATTTGACAAATAATGGATTTACGTAGGCTCATTTGGTCGATCAAAGGAAAGGATAATCTGTAATTCTGATTTCGAAGATTCTAAATTATTCTAAAATTCCGTGAATACCAAGAATAAATCTCTCAAAAACTCAAAAATCCTATAGCCTGTTCCTCTTCATTTTCCTTCCTCATTTATCCCCAAAAAGATCCACCAATTCACTATTAATTTTTCCTCACAACTGCTAAAAGAATGTAAATGTTTCGCACGTACAAAATAAACGCATTCGCAGAGGAGAATAAGAAAAAAAAAAAAAAAAAAAAAAAAAAAGAGAAAAGATTTATCTGCAACTCTGTCGATCTAAAATCCTAAGGTTTCGATCTGAATCTCATTGTTGAGATCGAGAAGAGACCAGTCTTCCAGAGATTCAATTGCTCTCGTTTACAATTACACACGGCCCGGCTTATAAATGCGCGGCGGCAAGTGCAATTTGCAGCGGTCGCACACACACACACACACACACACACACACACAGAACAGGGAGGGAAAACGCGAATTCCGCGAGGCAACTATCGCGCGTCTGGAACGGCTCTCCGCACACGCTCGTGAATCGGATTATGCAAAAGTTGTCCTTATTCTTAACGACCGGCGCAGCACGGAGATCGTTATCGATCCGGCGTGCCGGGCTGTGACTTCGTTCTCATTGAAACGAGACCATCGGTGAGAGAGAGCAAAGGATAAACAGCCATCCAGGATCGTAAGTTCGATCTTAACGACTATGTCAGAGGCGTAAATCTAGCAACTTCTCTCTGCGAATGGCACGTAATTCGATTAAATATCTCGTTTCATAGCTAGCTAGCCCCAGTGTTTTACAATCCTGCAAGTTCGTTAGGAACTCTGACGTTTTTCTTCTTTTCATTTATCGCAGGAACGTTGGCCCTTGGTTTCGTTACCGTACTTCCCCTGGATCGAGAATGAATTTCGATCTTTTTCTATTTTCTTTCTCTGTCTTTATCAAGAAGATTTTATTTCATCTTACGAACGTTTGGATTTTCTCCTATTCTTTCTTTGGATAATTGCTCTTTAATTCTTCTCATTTTTTTTTTTTTTTTTGGCTTTTGACCACTTGCGCCGGCAACTGACTGCGGACCATAACGAGTGACCGAACTGTATTATACAATAATTCGTTGCTTTCTTCTTGAACTCGTCGGCATGACTAGTGGTCACTGGATAGAAATTATTGAGAAGTAATAAATTTATTTTCTGCTTTACTTAAAACTGAGAAAATACTACAATTTTAGGACAAAAAATTCTCGACATGCGTGGCACGTCATTTCAGCGCAACAGGTTAAATATTTCAGTTTCTCATATATTATTGACATTTGCCACCCTTTTGTCCCTATTCTAAAAAATCCACATACATTGTTTTCTTCTGTTTTCAAACAGATATTTCGAACCCATACTCGATACTCTATTCTTCAACTACTACGAGACAATACACACCAACGTGTATGCCAATCAACATTGATCGTCACAGAAATACACCAATCCCTGGAATTCAATTACCATCGTTATACATCCATAGAAATGTCTTTAGTTTGCTAGACGGTTCAACCATCGACCGTGGTCGAATCGGGCACGTTGCAAACGCAGACGGGACACAAGAGACAGCCCGCTCAAATAGAAAGGTGTTCGACAGGCTGAATCACGGCGAGAAAAATCACACCGGGCAAAATGTTAAAATGTTGAAACGTTGGAACGCGCAGCGACGCGATAAGAGGAGCGCGTTGGGCCATTCGATCGCCGGATGATTGATCGAACGAGACTGGTAAACAAAATACAAATCCAACGGCCGTGCGACTATGGAATCCCGCTGGCGTTATATCGATACGCACCGGAGCAGTCGAGTATTCTTTTTTTTTTCTTCTTCGTTTTCTCAGCGATAATATCGTTGGTCGTTAGTGATTTCGACTATAAATTATTCAACGATTGATTATTCAACAAAATATTAAGAAACTCGAGGACAGATTTACAACTGCTTTGCAGCTTTGATTCGATAAGAAACAGTCAACGCTGTTTCTGTCGTCGGAGTATCTTTTTTCTGAAACGTTTTTACGTGACAATCGAGATTAACTGGTCGGCCGAGGTTGTCGGTAAAGAGAATTACAAAGCTGTCGATAAAGGGAATCACAATCGAGGCTACTTAACCTTCGTCCTCTTGAAACTCAATTTCCTACGTTAAAAATCTCCAAAATTTCTCAGAGAAAGAACGAAACGTGTGAAATTAAGAATTGAAAAACTCTTCGAGCGGCACGTTGAAAAATGAAGAATTAAAAACGAACGTTTATCCTTCGAGCTCAGAACGAAACGATACAACGACGAAACGACGTTTTTTTCGCGACGGAGCGGAAATTATTTCGAAAAGCGCGCATGCTCCCGCGGTTGCGCGTGCGTGCGTGCGTGCGCAGCGGCGTCCGACCGCGCATGCGCAGCGTCTGTACGCGCGCCACCGCGAAACTGACCGACAGAAAATCTTGTGAATGAGCTGCTTCTCCATTCACTTTTAACCGGACTCGCCGGAACACGCGCGCGACACTACAGTCACGCTCTGCTGGAGATAGCTGAGCGTGTTTTCAGATTAATAGCGGGTTTACTAATGCGCTCCCGACTCGAAAAAAATATTTCAAATTAGTTGTGTCAGACTTCAGTTCGAGGGAAAATTGCTTCCAGCGAGGGTCGGTATACTTATGTTCCTGTGACAAGTCTATCGAATCAGATGAAACACAGAATATATGTGTCTTTTGTATAAATTACGTTTCAATTTTCACACTTTAACATTACATAACGAACCAAATATTAAATTGTGATTATCGTAGTAAATTAACAAATCCTAACCTTACTTTTTACCACACACGTGTGATACTCGCATGGAAACTCAAAGAAACAAAAGTTCACTCATTGACGCCAATCATTA
Source organism: Frieseomelitta varia (assembly GCF_011392965.1). NCBI lineage: Eukaryota > Metazoa > Arthropoda > Insecta > Hymenoptera > Apidae > Frieseomelitta > Frieseomelitta varia. Next base: position 614,613 of record NW_025109980.1, on the reverse strand, counting down.
AATTAATTATCGTAATAAATAAACAATCCCTAACCTAACTTTTTGCCACACATGTGTGATAGAAGAATAAGCTTACTCATTTACACGTAATTTTGGTAATTTCAATGTACACATATGTATAAATTTGAGGTTTGAATTATACTTTAATATTACAAACCGATCATTAAATTGATTATCGTGACAAAAAAACAATTCCTAACCTAACTTTTTGCCACACATGTGTGATAGAAGAATAAGCTTACTCATTGACACGTAATTTTGATAACTTCAATGTACACATATGTATAAATTTGAGGTTTGAATTATACTTTAATATTACAAACCGATCATTAAATTGATTGTCGTGACAAAAAAACAATTCCTAACCTAACTTTTTGCCACACATGTGTGATAGAAGAATAAGCTTACTCATTGACACGTAATTTTGATAACTTCAATGTACACATATGTATAAATTTGAGGTTTGAATTATACTTTCATATTACAAACCGATCATTAAATTGATTATCGTGATAAATAAACAATTCCTAACCTAACTTTTTGCCACACACGTGCGAGACTCGCAATGGAAACTCAAAGAAAAAAAAGAAACTCGCTCATCGACACGTAATTTTGGTAACTTCAATGTACATAATGTATGTATAAATTTGAATTTCCAATTACATTTTAATGTTATACAACAGACCAGTCGAATTGAATTTATCTGAACTTTTCGCCACACGTGCGATACTCGATACGGCAGCTCAAAGAAATTGAACTTCACTCATCGACAACATAATTCCCTTCGCTGTTACATTCCGCGCATGATCTTATCGAGATGTTTATTAGATTGAAAATCCGTACGTTTAATTTCTCGTTTACCACCGTGCGCGTTTACCGATTCGCGCGACTTTCCCCTGTGGCCGCGCAAATATTTTCATCGCCATTGTTTACGCGCGCACGGTTGCCTACCAGTTTTCTTAACCGCCTTATTTGCATTCCCGGAACCTGTGTATCAAGACATAATATGCAAATGGCCCGTCCCTGCGTCTCCCTCTCTCTCCCTCTCTCTCTCTCTCTCTCTCTCTCTCTCTCTCTCTCTCTCTCTCTGTCTCTGTCTCTCTTTCTCTCTCTTGCTTAAGTCGTGAACGGAGAATCCATCTTCGTAGAGCCAGAGTTCTAGGTGGCCATCCGGCGCCTCCTTTCTTCCTATTATCGCTATTTATTATAATTTTCACTCTCCGTTTCCATTAATCTCTTCCGCTTTCTCTATTGTACCGGCTAATCCGACGTGAATCCCTCGACGAGATTACTTAAGTTATTGTTCAGTTTCTAAAGAGTACACGCGCGCGGCTCACGAGGCGAACGTTAATTTTCATTGTCGTCGAGTCAACGGTGAACAATCGTCCAAAACGTTGTTTCAATCTGCGAGAGGGCAAATTTCGGGATGCGTTTCTTTCGTAATAATTTCGAGTTGTTTTTTATTATTATTATTAGTCGTTTAAAAAATTAACTAACAGACTGCGAAATAATAAAAGTGGAAGAACCTTAGAGAGAGAGAGAGAGACGCTCTTCTTTCTATCAAATCTTTGTCAAATCTCTACCGTGATAGATTGTCTCTTTAACTTTAAAACTTCTCTTTTTTTAATCATTTTGAACGAACTTGAAACGTTAGAGTTAGGTGGCAAAATGTTAGGGTTTCTTGAATTTTTCTTTTCGATGAAATGGTTGAAAATGTGATGGATTTGTTTAATTAAACAAATTTTTAATATTTCTTTAAATAGTCAAAGTGTTAAACAAGAGCCCTCTTTTTTTCTCCTTTAATGTTGCTTTTTATAATTCATAATGTGTTGAAACACAAAAAGCTCACTTCAATCGAGCATGTATTTTTTACTAGCCCTCCAAAGTAGTCGTGATTTTTACGCCCGTCAAACTGTCCTGCCCCGTTAAGCGGCCCATCGGAACTCACTTGAGAAAAAATTGACACGAAACGTTATAAAAGCTTGGCCAGCCCTGGTTTAAATCTCAGATTTAAAAAAAAACGGGAGAAAATCTTCCATTCTCTCTGTTCGCACCCCGTGATTATCGCGATTCCTCTCGCCGTCAAAGACTCGGCAAATTACCGTGCGCTATAGCGCATTAGCGATTCATCATCCACCGTTTAGAGACGAGTTTCACGGGGATATAAAGCACAAACCAGCCAGAGCTTTCGAAAGATGCGCCCGATGGGCTCTCCGATTATCGCGAGAGTGCATCTGGCAAGCGTGGCCGTGGCGCGTTCGACGTATCTGTCCAAGTATCTCGACCTGGTTGGCTATCGTTGTCGTTTTCATCGTCCATTGCCGCGAACTCAAACCGCTTACTTCATCTTGATTGAACGTAACGTTCGGCCAACTTCGAGAAACTCTCCACTTCCCGATTTCTTTTCGATGTGTCGAAAAAATTCGACAAACCTAATCGTCGCTTACAACGATAATTTACAACGAGAGGAGGCGTCTCTGAGATGCACGAAAAAATGAAAATGAAGATGAAAATAATATTTGAGGATCGATCAATTCGTTCAACACAAATTTGAATTTTTCCGATGTAATGTCATACAAGTTATTATTGTTGATTTATTCGGACACTTGATAGAATATATATAAATTATATAAATAGATTGATAAGAAATTGTTTGACAGAACATGAAATTTATTAAACAAATATACAATAATTTATTATTTAACATTCTAGAGACATTACTTTGGACGAGTTGATATAGCAATTTATTGCTAACACCAAGATAAGTGAATCTTTTAGAAAATATTTTCGAAGAACTTAAGCGACATTGCCAGATGAATGCAACATATATTTGACAATTTAAAAATTAAATTATCATTGAACTATTAAAATTAATTGCAACTTATCGCGTACCTTCGAATCTATCGTATATACTTTATCGAAAAATATAAAAATTCGCTGTTTGATCTAACCTATTTATCGCGATACCCGATAGACGAGATCCTCACTTCTTTTCACGAAAGTCTATCTTTTCATGGCGATCTTTCCACCAGTTTTACCAAAAAGAAAAGAAAAGAAAAGAAAAAAAAAAGAAAAAATCAAGAACGAAAGTAAAGATGAAGAGATTTCCACAAATGGGAGAAGCTTGGAAAAACCTCAGACATAGAAATCTCGCAGCGAAAACAACACGGTGGATCGCAGGCATTATCGGGATAATGTATCGGTGGAAAGAACAAAGCCAAAGAACGATTCCACGGTAGAGACGCGATTTAATCTGACACGGCAGATCTCTATAAAGATCATCGCCTCCTCGTTCGCTGGAAAGCCAAGCGTCAATACACGCCCGCTGTGTATTTATTTATTTGCCCTCGCGTCGATACGTTAATCGCCTCATTTGCCTTTTAAGAGTGTTTTTCAAACGCGCTAAGGACACGCGCGCGCGTGAGTCAGCGCCGCGCGCTCGGCGAAAATTTATTGAGACTTTTTAAGGTAAAACGGCTTGAAAATAGACGTCAATAACGATCTCGCTAAGGACACGGAACGTTCACAGCCGCAAATTGCTGCTAAAGCCGATCCTACGCGCGCTGGATATCTTCGATACGTAGATAAAAATGTACGCTCCCGCTCGAAAAGTCTTTGGGACACTTCCATTTTTTGATGTTCAGTTCTTATCGTGGATTATATATATATATATATATATATATATATATATATATATACACGTGTATACATATTATATAATAGAATAAAATATAACACGAACGTGACATTTTTATTTTACAATAGAATATTTAACCACTTGCGCTGGCAACTGATTGCGGACCATAACGAGTGACCAAACCGTATACAATAATTCCAGCGCAAGATGTTAATATAATACAGTATATTATAATATACTGTATTATAATATATATATAATACAGTATATTATAATATAATGTTATATATATTATAATATAATACAATATATATATAATACAGTATATTATAATATAATGTTATATATATTATAATATAATACAATATATATATAATACAGTATATTATAATATAATGTTATATATATTATAATATAATACAATATATATATAATACAGTATATTATAATATACATACATAATAATAGAATATTTAATATAATAATACATAATATATTAATATATGAAGAGAAGTAGTTTTACAATACCATTGTATACGTAATTTATACTTTTATATTGTGTAATTTATATTCTATTTATGGTGTATAATTTATATTTATTGTACCATTTTTATTGTACAAGTATAGTATTTGGTCCAAGATTTCTTCGAGCGAGGATGTACGTCGACGATGTCACATATTGTTATCAAAGTGAATTTCTTGTTTTAACAACTTGTTTTCTCGTAAATTATTTTTTTTCTTTTTCCCTTTGACAAAACTCACTACCTCCTTGAGCATCGAATTTTACTTCCTGAATATTTCGAAAAAAGATGCAAAATCGAGTATTATCGAGGAATATAAGTAAATATTAATAGTCTATGTTTGAAAATGTTAATTCGCGACACTTTTGTGATAATCTTGGACAACTGAATGATACTGAGACAAATAACGCGACGATAAATGATAAACAACAACAAAAAGGTAATACGTCCTACATAAACGATACAACTTCAAATGTTATACACTGTTGGATTAGATATATTTCACTCAAACAAGTAAATCGTTCTTTATCTTGTTTTTGAAGAAATTATCGAAGAAATTCGAATTATCAACGCTCTTGGATTTTCTACACGTTTCGATAATAAAATTCTATTATAATCGTGCGATTAAATTCTATTACAATCGTACAGTTAGAAAATTCATTATAATTATACGATTCTTCATTTTAATTTTCAGTAAAGAATTTCTAAATATTACTGGAAACTAAATCGTTTCAATCGTTGTACAAAAAAAAGAAAAAAAAAAAGAAAAAAAAATTACAGAACCGATCCAGTTTGCGTCCACTCTGACGCTCCCGGCGTCAAGAAACAATTATTTAGATGTCAGAACAAGCAAAACCTAATTGGTTGTTTGACGAGCAATCGCGCGTAACCGCGATGGCAAACACTCTCGCCGCGCTAAGTCAATAAAAACATTGTTCGACGAGGAAGAGACATCTTCTGCGACAACGTGACTATTTTCGATCGGGTCGGATCGAAATCATCGCGTGTATTTAAAGTCATATACAGCGTCATCACACAGAGGCTTATCGTTGATCTCCTCGGCTCTGGATATATAATATGAAAAATCTCTGACCCCGAAACAGAGTGTCAAACAATCGAGCGTCCCTAATCGATTCGTCAAAAATAATTTTGATAACTCCACAACTCTCATGTACAGATAATACTATTGCGTGAATTCCTCTCTATTTTCTTCTTTTTTCTTCGACATGAATATTAACACATGCGTTACGTTCTATCCGTCGTATTTTAAAACAGAGCAATATGCATAATCTCTTTTGCAATGTTAATCGCTCGACCGTTTATTGAGGAACAATCATAACGTTACGAATACTTCAGATTTTCTTTCTTTCTTTTTTTTTTTTTTTTTAACGTTATACATGATACATTACTACGTATTATTTATATGGTCGCCGTAATATAGTTATTAGAATAACTAGAAATATTATTTAAATAACTAAATATACAATAAGAATACAATATTATATATATATATATAATATAAATAATATTTTATTTATATTATGTATAAGTTATTAAATAATATTGTTAGTAGTGTCAATAACTATGTAATATTAAATAACATTATTAAATAATATTGTTCAAATTGCTGGAAACAATAACTAAACTGTCCCACCGATTGATACTTTTAACAACAAAAAGATTACAACATTTTGCGTGATACAAGCAATTTTCAATCAAAAGAAGTAATCGCCTACACTAACTGATTTCTGACCCTTTCGTATATCAATAAATGTTAGATTCGTAATACATATATATTTTGCTCCGCGATGCAAATGGGTAAAACTAGTGTTCAAACAGTATATGCTCCAATATTCAGTAGATCTTTCGACGAATTTAAGTAAGAAGCTTTTACGTAACATTACTTCTCGTAAAGATACTGACAACAACATCGAATACGGCTTCCTTCGATACATTTGTTGGCCAAAGCTAGGTACGCGTGTTTAACAACACCGCCATTTTGAAATTTCAAACTAACAGAAACGGAGTCAAAGTTGCAACGGTCGTTTCCAACAACTTCTCGAATATTATTTCCAATAACACGTATCGAGTAACGATTTAACGAACAATCGTACAATTCAAAATTCTACTTAACCTGCCAACTTCAAGCTCCCATTTGAAGTTGGCACCCCTTGTGAAAAACTGTCAATTTTGACAACCGTCGCCGATTCGGATTGAACGAGTCGCTAACAATTGCCTTCCGAAACAGCGGCGAGGGGGATAAACAAAAACCGCGGGATAACCGTAAGCCACGGCGCAATACTAGCCAAATAAAATCAATAAACACTTGATAGTTTCTCACTCACCTATCAGCCGTGTTCACAAAAAAGGCGACCTTCCCTCACGTATCACTGACAGGCACACGCGACGGCGAGTGTCGCATCGACGAACGATTCAATCTCGAATATCGTCTCGATCTATCGGGCCGCGAGACCGCCAGTTCTCATCAGGCCGACGAATCTCGTCTCGGGCTTGTCGCGTGTTACACTGTTACACGATCGATTCGCCGGACATTCGCGGACTGGCGGATTCTCACTTCGATGGACGGGCACTGCAGCGATAGTTCGATAATTACCAGGCCAAATGACACGATCGTACGTATCCACGCGTTTCTCTATCATACGATCCCCTTGATACGCTGCCGCGTCGCGACGACTTTTGTTTTCAATGCACGACGATACCGTTCACACGCTCGGGGGTGCTCTCATACCCCATACTCACGCGTCGCGTCCCAACCAGAGACTAAAGCGCCTAGTTACTGTCCACCCGTATAAATGCCTCGCCGCAACGTGAATGTAGTCGTTGGTTCGGCGAGTGCCTGGAAGGGAAACAGCGTCGCTCAGATCCTCCGCCAGGCGACGCCATCGCATAGGCTGTTCTTTGGTGGGAGAAATGACGGAAGAGTGGGAGAAGCAGGTAAGAAACGCGGAGAAGAGAGTGATATTACCGACCTCGGGATAACGAGACTGTTTTTATCGACAGTGGGAAAGTAGATTTGGTAGATTTCTTTATAGATGATAATTAAATGATAATTTTAACCCTTTGAGCACTAACCATCGCATCGTTGAGCAGCCTTAATCCAACGATGGCGTTAATGTAACGTTTTGCTTGCAATTGTTACCTGGCAAATTTGCACTGTAATTACAAAAAGAAATTTCAAAAATTTACTCCAAATATTTGCACGATACCAGGGAAAAGATTTGAAGAGATTGACATATTTACTGTCGTAATAATTCGATAATAATTATCGAGAAGTAAAAAAATATTATACACTTTCTTTTTCTCAAGCGTGTACTACGATGTACCAATAAAAAGAAAGAAAAGAAAAAGAACTTGTGCAATTTATTTATTCCCTACGCAGCTAGCATCTGAATCAAAAGAACCCTCAGTCAAGGAAACAATCAACGTGTAAACACAATTATCAAGGCTACCATAGGTTTCGCGACGGGATACCTTTTTCACTCGAACGACAGGTGCATCGAACGTATGCGGTCTGCTTTATGGGGAATCGCTATGGAAACCCATAAAGTACAACAGTCCATCGGTGGAAATTGAACCGAACTTAGCTTCGTGTACTTTGACGTTGAACGTCAGACTCAAAGGGTTGCTGAGAGCAATTTCTCGGCACAATTAACGTCCATTTACGAATAATTAATTAGGCCGATGAGCGCAAGTAGCGGTAACAGTGTTAAAGCAAGGAGCGACACGTCGAGGAAGAGATCGACCTCCGCTCAAAAAGATCTATATATGAAACCGCTGTTAAGGTTAAAGCAACAGGAAGGCATTCTTGAAAAGGGGCTTGTCACCGCTATCGAGAACATGAAAATAGACGCGAATCTGGTACAGGACATTATGAATCAACACAGAGAATTGTCTTTGGAAAGGTAAACTGAAAAAAATTCGCCGTACTGATTACTCGAGCATCATCTAATCACTTAGACTAGTTGAAGATTGCAGACTGATTGTTAATATGAATTTTTGCATCAGGCGAAACTTTTTAGACGCGATGCACAAAAACATAGAAGACATCGCTTCCGAATTGGATTCTGCGAAACACATTGCGAACAATCCGGAAGATTTACAAAAGCTAGGTGACGTTATTGATATTTACGATTTTTTTAGTTTTAAATATTTTCATTCGTATCTCTCTTTCTCTCTCTCTCTGTTCAGACATAAATACGTACAAGACAAAGTTGATCAAACTCTCGCGAAAACTGCTGGACTTCGAGAGATCCTGTCCGATTCAGACATTGACGGAGGAAGGAGATGCATTGAGCTCCGAACTGCACGAGCTTCACTTCGATTTGAACAAATATGAGAAAGCGCAGGAAAACGCGACGCTTCTGTCGTTATCGTGTAAAAGTAAGGTGGATAATAAACGAGAGAAATCGGAATACAAAGGCGCGGACGATTTTCACGATCTGGTCGCGGTGACGGGTGAATTTTTCAATTAAATTTGAAACGAGTTCAACCAGAGTGAAAACTGACGGAACAATTTTTTTTTTTTTTAAATTTCTTCAAATGCCTGACAGGACACACGGAAAATTGGCCCATGGAGGATCACTTGTTTTTCTTGAAAATGCGAAAAACGTGCGAGAACATTCCAACGCTGGTTGCAGCTATCCAGAAAAAGTTTCCGGATCTGTCCGTTGAAACGATAGTGAATCACGAGGCGTGGTACAAACAGTACGCAGATTTACGCGAGAAGCAAAAAGCAGCGGTGAAAGAATGGCGTCAGAGAAAGGTGGAAAAGAAGAAAAATATGGACGAAATGGACAGAAAAATTGAAGATCATTGTGAGGATGAAGATTGTCTGAACGAAGTCCCCGAGGAGGAAGCAATTGATACTTTTAAGAAAACAAGACCGCCCGCGAGGGAAAGCAGAAGCACCAACAGCAGCGCCAGTTCGAGTGAAAGTCAGAAGAAAGAATTGATCAAAAAGTGGAGAATGGAGAAAGAGAATAAGCGATTTATGGACGAGGAACAGATAAAAATGCAGACGAGGTTGAGGAAAGAGGTGGAGGAGAGTAAGAGGAAGAAACGTAGGGAGAAGATCCAGGTAGCTTTGGACGAGTATAAAAAGAAAAAGTGCTTGGAAAATGTCTTGAAAGAGATGGAGGAAAGGAGCTCCAAAGAAAGACGTGTATACGACACAACCTTGATAAAAGCATTTAGGTAAAGTTTGCGCAAGTTTATTAGTGATTTTGAAGAGTTAAATTATGAAAAGGAGTTACACTTGCAGGGAACAAGACAAAGAATTTACCAAGAGGAGGAAATGTTTGATCCTACGTTCGAAAAAGCCGAACAAGTACCAGGTGAATATAAAAAGGATGGAGCTCGTAGAAATGAGGAATTACTCGACATTGTTAAACACCACGAAAGTTTGGAGGGAGAAATGCAAAGCGGAGGAGCCGGCAAGGCAGTCAAACGAATTTCGATACATCAAGGATTTGCCAAGAACGTGAGTAACGTAGATAAATTATTAAACCGTTTATTTATTTACATATGGATGGTATTACAGGCGTATCCGATGGAGGAACGAAAAATCGGAGGATCTAAAAATCTAACAAGAAATATATCGATTAAAAAATGTAAAAGACGTTAGTATAAACGATCGTGTTATCGTATGCCTAATTTATTGTATGTACTCGTACAAGTTTTATTCTGTAAGTGTAACTTGGTAACTAACGCGACTCAAAGTACGTATAAATATACAATTTTGTCACTCGTGAACTTTACACCATGTTTTTTTATAACACCTAAAGTAAATGTTCAACAACAAATCATGCAACTCGATGAGAATTCGAACGCAACACAAAGATTGTCTATCTCTTTTTTTTCTTTTTCTTTTTTTGTTTTTTTACTTAAGAAAAATACGATTACTTTCGTTAACCCTTCCACGACGTTGCGTTTGAATTTTAGTTTTATTATTGCGGTTGAATTTGACTCCTAATGCGTGTTCTAATTCCTTATAAAAATATCAGAGAAAGTGTATCTCTGTTATTAATATAGTCTGAAACCTATTACGATATTAATATAGTTCCACAGTTCTGAAACAATTTCGATCCTGAAAGGGTTAATCGATCGATGCTTACAAGATGTACACGTATTTGTAAATTAAAGAAAGAAACAGATGTGTCCGTTTACAGCTAAAGAATAGACGATATGTTTCCCATTAACTCCTCCGCTAATTCATAAATTGTTGTAACCATTTTAATAAATTAATCGATCGAACAGCACACTCTTAGAACAGCAAATCTCCAACGCAATTCCCATATAATAATCTGCGTATATAATCATACTTCATGGTATTTACAATAATTGTACTTACTTCCTGTCCGAAACTTCTCCCGAAACTTCTCGGGATCACTTTACTAGAGGCGAAACGAAATCTCGGTGTGTCTGTTTTGTACTTCGTTTTCCGAAACGGTATGCTAAAAGTATCCTCTTCTATAGTAAACAGTCTTCCGTAGGAAATGATCCACGACAACGACGAGCCCACGAACACAAGCATAAAACGAGCACGATGCCTCGTGATCGGTTCCCTCGTCGTCGAATCACTCTGTAGTCCGAAGATTCTCTATTTCTTCACTCTTTTCTTTCTTTTCTTTTTTTTCTTTCATATTTACAATCGCTAAAAATCTTCGTGTTACAAAGTAGCCTTGTACGCTACTTTGTCGCGTATCGGGGCCGTTGCCAGTGACGCCGGAAGTGTCGGCCATACAAATAGATCCGCTCTGAAAAACACATTCTCATAAAACGCGATCTCAGCACAACACGACGCAACTTTATGCGAATTTTATATATATATATATACCTCTTCCAAAGGTTTCCTTCACATCAGGTTGAGCATTTTTTTTTCTTTTTTCTTTTTTTCTTTTTCTTCAAACTGCGAAAACGAGTGCGAGAGAATTCGAATAATGGAGGGCAAAGAGGAAATGAACGAAACCGATTGATATATACTTATGTTTATTTTTTCTTTGCGAACGTACCGGTTTTTCTTCAGACGATGTACATAATAAGTTATGAGTAAAAAGAGCGTTGGTTTTATCCAGGACTGTCCACATTCTATTCTTCTCTGTTCAAAGTAGACTGCTGATATTAATTAATTAATTAATTAATTAACCTCCCTCAACCCTCGCGTTACCTGAGCATGTGTTATCTGTGTATACATGTGTATGTGCACGTGCCTAATACAGAGAAACAAACATATATATATATGTATATAGAAAGACCAAAGAAAAAGAGCGAATAGAAGAAAACTTAAACGAATATGTATATATGTGTATATGCGAAACGAAAAAAAAGATTTCATTTCTCTCCCCTTTCCTGGCCAGCCGTGGATAATACCAATTCTCGGCGATTTTACTCAAATATATAATATACTTTCTATTAACCTTCTGTTCGTTAATTCAATATTCTTTTTTTTTTTTTTTTCTTTTCTGTAGAACCTTTTCTTTCGCCTTTCATTAGATGATCAAATACAAAAACATAGGTGATACAATATATATACTATATATATATATATATATATATATATTTTTATATAATACAAATGTGCCTCGTACTGTGCTGAGTACGATAGATCAATCAAATTCGACAAGTGTTTTATATTCATATTTTGTTTGTCCACATTTTCTTTTGTTCACGTATTCTCTTCTTCTTCTTCTTTTTGTTTTTTTTTTTTTTTTTGCTTCCTATTCACATTCCTCGCTCCCTCTTTCTCGCGGATCATTCTATTACCTCACAAACACGTCAATTCACATCCTCGCTTCGTTTTACGAATTAAACGCCACACATTATAGCAATAGTAGTAATTCCTTCGATTTTTGTTTCTTTCCGAGCTGCGTATATATACACATATATGACAGTCTACATATGTATATATGCACAAAGAAATATAACCGTTTAAAATTCTTCTCTCTCTCACTCTCACTCTCTCTCTCTCTCTTTCTCTCTTCAATAATCGTATTCTCTAGAAGTTTATTACAACGAACAATAAAGTGTTTAATGAAATGCTTTCAGCTCCCCGTCTCATTCATCCATATATCATATCAACGTATGTTCTCTCTCTCTCACCTTTCTTCTTACATTCCATACGCGCGCACACAACACCGTCTATTCATCCTCTCCTCGTTCTCTCCTCATCCATCCTCGCAACAAGAACCATCAGATCCGACATTTTTCTCTTTCCTTTCCTTTCCTCTCCCAATACATCCTCGTTTCCCTTCCCAATATAATAAATATGTACACACTTGAACATTTGTACAGGTCGAAGATCTTCCTCTCTGTTTCGTCGCTACGATTTAGTTCAGTCACTTGGACATCTCCCTCTCTAACAATATTTGTCATCGATAATCTCAGACGCGTTGCCTCATCCATTCCGTTACCTCCCCTCTCCCAACTCTATCCGCTATTTCCTTTCATTCTTTCTCTCTTCTGCGCGCGACTAACTGTAGGCGCAACAAGCGTGTTTGTGTATGTGTGTGTGTGTGTGTGTGTATCTGTGTGTTCGATTGCTCTCTTCTTCTTTTCTCTCTCTACTCTTCTCTATTTCTCCTCTCTCGGTTTTTTGCTTTCTTGTCGATCGATCGAACAACCAGGATCCATCGAATAGTCCGCGACGCCATTTCCAACGATCGAAAAATCCACGTGTCCCTTCCCTCTCTCTCTCTATCTCTCATCCTCTCAAAATGCCAGGAACAGCGCGTTCGTTTCAGTGACTTCGACGCTTGGAGTTTTCTCTAATTTCTAGCATTGCACACGGTTCAGGGGACGGTAAAGAATTCGGACACGAGATCCCTCCATCTGGAATCGAGATCGATTTCGTCGGTTTCAGTGAAGAATCGCGTCGTCCAATGGCTCCAAGACGAAAGGGGAACGCGATCGATCACGCGACTCGTGCATGTTCCTGGAATCAATATGCGGCGTCAATGTCGGACCGGAAAGTCACTGTTCTTTTTTTCATTCTTTTCAACAAATCGTTCGACTTTTGGATCTCTAAAGGGATTCGCCGCGCGATTGGTTCTCGAGAACGTTTCGGCTAATCTAGAAGTGCAAGAAATGCACGCGAATTGCTCATTTTCACGGGTCGACGACGACGAACGTGACACGTTCCGTTAATTCACCGTTAATTGAAAACGGGCGAGAACTCGTGCAATCAACGTGCATCTCTCGCGAGACTCTTAACAACTAATCGAATGAATTCCATACTTCTTTTGCTGCCAGATTTATTGATGAGATATAGAGATGAATGTACATCTGGGCCCCAATAAAGTGCTAGTTTTTAAATCGAGATTAAAACGAAAGAAGCGTTCATTATCACCTAATAGATCATTCTGTTCGTTTCGCGATCGTTCGTCCTCTATCTAAAGATCCGTTTCAACGGCCAACAATTTTTCCGCTTCCCTCATCTTCTTTCCTTTTCTTCTCTTCTCTTCTCTTCTCTTTTCTTTTCTTTTCTTTCTCTCGTCGTTTTTTATTCCATCGCAAGAAATGAACGACCAGCCGTAAATGCAACAAATGATCGTAAAATGATGGTAACGTTCTCGCAGGACGAAAAGGATGATCCACGTTGAAAGTGAAAAAAACCTCTCTCTCTCTCTCTCTCTCTCTCTCTCTCTCTCTCATATCCTTTCATTCCTTTCATCTTTTGATCGGCAAACCAGAGCTGGCTCGCACGGATCACGCAGCGAGTTCCTGTTCCAAACCAATCGACTCGTTCCCTTCGTGTCCTAGTCGGGACACAAAACGCTTCAAGCTAGCGATCTAAAACAGTATGGACGATGATGTACGCAATGTTCGATTCGTCTTCGATGAAGACTCGGATCGGTGCGTGATTTATAATCTTTGAACGACCTCGCTAGACCGAGTCTACGGTGTCTGAAATATTTATGAAACATGCGAGCGTGACAACATGTTTTGAACGTGACGTTCGACCATCCAGGACGACGAGGCAAATTCGTAAAACTGCTCTGCTTTTTCTCTCGATGAAACTCTCGCTTGCGTGTCGATGATGGCCGATGGACTTTCTATAAACGTATAAAAGAGACGAATTACACCTTGTGTGTGTCCCCACGAAAGATAGTATCGCTAAAAGATCACAGCTGCACGGTTGGTTCCCGAGTCAGGGACGATCGATGAGAGAAATGTTTATAACGCCAATTTTCGACTAACGCCGTAGTACGCTCGGTCCTGGACAGACGAAAATCGCGTGCGGCGTATCACGAAGAAAACGAGTCGCGCGGAAGTGCTACGCGATCCGTCGAGGTCCTCCCTTCATCGTACATTTTCACGGATCTCCCAGTTGTTTGGTTTTTCTTCCTGGTTCTTCGTTTGTTCTCTCTATCTCCTTCCACCACCATCCAGCGCACGAATAATAACCTCGTTCATTTTCACAGTCGAATAGATAACCAGATGGTTTTCTTTCCTTTTAACTCTTCGTTCTCTTCTTCGTCTTCCTCTTCCTCTCTTTCTCTGTCTTTTCGTTCTACACTTTCTTCTTTCTTTTCTTTTCTTTTTTTTTTTTTTTTTTTTTGTTTTGTTTTCTGCTTTTGTTTCGTTTACCTCTAAGCTTGTATAAAAACGATAGTTTTTCTTTTTTTTTTGTTTGTTTGTTTGTTTGCTTGTTCAATTACCACGAAAAGACGAGTTGTGTGCATAAAGCAAACTATATTGGGACAACATGAGTTCTGAATAAATACTTAATATTACAACAAAATTTTAAGTATTCTTTCGTAATGTCATCGCTATATAGTTTGTAAGAAAATAAGATACTTTACTTGAAATTTGTATGTACAGATATTACAAACAACGGTTTTTTTTTGTTTCTCTCTCTCTCTCTCTCGCTCTCGCACTCTCTCTCGCGCGCGCGCTCTCTCTCTCTCTCTCTCTCATAATGCATAGGCAATGTGTTTCTGTTTTCTTTCATTTTGTTTCTTTTTTCTTGTTTTCTTTTCGTTTAATCTTCTCTTAACTACACACTTCTCTATAATACATTGTTGCGGAGCAAGCCTAAACGGATTCTTTCCTTGTCTCTTTTCTCTCATGATTTGCTCTTTTCCGTCTTTTTCTTTTATTTGTTGCTGTTGTTGGCTTCTCTCTCTCTCTCTCTTTCTCGTTGTTTCTTCCGAGTTTTCTTTTCTTTTCTCTCTCTCTCTCTCTCTCTCACTTTTGATAAGAGTAAGATTTCGAAACAAAAACTTACAATACCAATATTTCTCGGCAAAAATTCAAACCCTCCCGTCATCATCCAATACTTGTCTCTCCGTCTTTTTCCGTGAAAAGGAAATTAAAATCTCGCATCGATCTTGTTGCAATTATTCAATGTTATTTACACTGACAAAAAACGTGTTCCAAAAATAAAAAAATAAAAAAAAAAAAGAATTTTCACTCGGGCTCCCTCTGTGAAATTGGGAACTTGGTTCGAGATATATTTCTCTATCTTAATCCGATCCGATCAAAATTATGCATACAGACGTACTTTGTGATTTTCTTCTCGTTAATATTCTTACGCGAGTGTCTTCCGTGAACTGAAAAAAAAAAAAAAATCATTTTCTTCTTTTAAGTCTCAAGGATCGTATAAAATAAAATTCCTCTCGTTTCGTTTTTTTTTTATTTGAACGTAAGCTTCGTAATGGTCACGGGTCGAGAAAGAAGAAGGAAAAAGGAACAAAAAATTTTTTTCTGCAGAGGAATTGCAAATCCCCACGTACGAAAAGAAAAGAAGAGAAGAAACTAGGAAATAATCGAACAACAGAAGCGTTGTTCGATTACGACTCGCGACTGAACCAAGTTCCATCCTTTTATCGATCTACGTTTCGAACAGTTCGAATATGGACTAAGAAAATCTTAATGCACGCATTCACGTGTATGTGTGTCTGTGTGTGTGTGTGTGTGTGTGTGTGTTCTAGCCAACGAAATAACCCTAACGGATCGTACGGAGACGATCAATACTTAAAACTCAAAGCATTCTTTCCATTTTCTCTCGCTCCCTTTCAATCGAGTCAAATCAGCAAACAAGGATCATACAATTCGCATTTCCGCAAAGCACCACCGTCCTCTATACAGATCAGCATCGTTTCTAATTCATTATACTCCATTATACTCTCGTTATTTTGCGTCGTTTCATACCCGCACTGAATTTTTTTGTTAAAAGTAATTTCAGTCCGTTTCTGTGTTTCGATGGGAGTCCGCCGCGATTTCAGAGCGTCCGGCACTGGTACTTCCTATAACATTAGCGTCATACATACATATATGTTCTATATATTTATATTTTTTTCTGTCCTTTCTCTCCTTCTTTATCATTGTATCCGTGTATGTGTGTGTGTCTGTACGTGTACGTGTACGTAGGTGTGTGTTCGAATTCCATTTACGTAAAAAAAGAAAAAAAAAAAAGGAAAAAAAAAAAAAAAAAAAAAAAAAAAAAAAAAGGAAAAAAAAAAAAGAACAGAAGAGAAAAAGGAACGCCTACTACATCCACGGCCGACACGAAAACGCACCAAGAAGAAGAAGAAGAAGAAGAAGAAAAAAAAAGAAAAGACAAAAAAAAAGAAAAAGAAAAAGAAAAAAATAGACGCCGCTGCCACGCACACCAGAGCACGCACATCATCAACCACGCGAAACACGCGTCCAAGTTATCGTAGTATTTTAGAGGTTCTCGTACGTAGTAACGTAATTATATGTACACGTTAAGCGCGGGCATACACCACCGCACTCACACTAGAAAGTCTGGATCACTGTAGTCCTCGCCACTCTCGCTACTGTCGGAGATTCTTCTCCTCTTCTTCTTCTTGTGTTTCTTGATCTTCTCGGTTTTGTGCGCCCGATGCTTGCGGTGTTCTTTCGCGCCCTCCTGGTGGTGCGCGTGTATCGTCAGCTTGGGCACACGCGGCGCGGCCATCTGCGACGCCGCGACGTTCATCGGGGCCTGCGGGGCCGGGTCGATCGCCATGGCGACCGGCATCGGCCCGCCGGTGGCCATCGAGTTCACCGAATTGTTCGGGTGCTCGATCGACGAGTTCAGGTTGCCAGGATACTGGTTAACCACCTGAGGATTCGCTATGCCTACGTGCGTCATCTTCACGTCCGTGTCGGAGTTCGTCATCTTAATGTCCATGGTGTGCTTACCACCGCCGCTCGTGTCGCCTTCGTTCCCATCCTCCTCCGGCTCTTCCAGGTCGAACTTCAGCATCAACTGCTTGAAGTCTAAGTACTCTTTCACCAGCTTCTTCCTGCCGTCGGCGTCCAGCTCGGCGTTGTTCACGCCCTCCTTCAGCCGCTGCAGGGTAGCCTTTGGTTTGAACAGCAAGTTGCTCTTACGGTTCACCGCCTTCTCGTACACCTTCGCCGCCTCCGTCGGCGAGTACTGGCCGATCTTTTGGTCGGAGAAGCCGTACAGGTCCTTCAGGTGCTGCCTCAACGTGAGCAGCAGCAGGAAGCCTTGGCTGGCGGTGATGTAGTCCCTCAGCAACGTCGTGTCACCTGGTAATCTAGCCAACAGGGCGTCCTCGTCCTCTTCGTCGTCCTCCTCGTCTTCGAGCGCTGACAACAGCTGTTCCGGTCGTGGTTGCCCGTCCGGTCCCAGAGTCGAATGAGTCTGATGTTGTTGCTGCTGCTGCTGCTGCTGGTGCTGTTGATGATGCAATTGAGACTGGCTGCTACCTTCCTTCGGCAACAGTGCTTCCTTGAACGACTGCACTAAATTTGTACCGGACATCGAGATGATAATGTCGATGTGATGGATAATGAACAGAGGCTCGTCTTGCACTTGATATGTAAAATAAGCGAGATTGTCGGCCAAGTAGAGCATCTGCGATAAGCTTGTTTTCGCAGACTCGTCGAACTGCTTCAGGAAGGACAGGACGATGGCTCGCCTTTGTTGTTTCGTGTTTCGCAGAATAGTGTACAGAAAGCCGTTTAGCGCGCCGGGGAACTCGCCGTCCTTCACTCGCATTCCCCTTACCGTCATGTCATTTTGCAGGATCTTCTGTAGTCGATAGCTCAGCTTAATGCCCAGCTGGGACTTCATGTGGATAAAGCCTGGATACTTCTTCTCGATATCCTGGAGCTGCTTGTCCGCACTGTGACTGACTGCCTTTTCGCAGTCCGTGCTCATGCAGATCAAATAGGGAACTATTTGGACCGGGTGGACCAAACCTTGGGCAAGGATCAACTGGATCACCTTCAGCGCCGCGTGTCTAACGCTGATGTTCGCGTGCAGAAAAGCTTCCAGGATCTCTTTTACGTACAACTGGATTACCGTGCTAGCCATTCCTGACGACACGTCTCCCATTTCCTTCAGGTTCTCCTGTTTGGACATCTTCGCCCACTCCATATCCTGTTTGATCATCCGTTTGTCTTCCTCTTGCAAGTAAACCTCGATATTGTTTAGGACCTGAATCCTCATGTGAACCAAGGCGTTCTCCGATGTGAGCAAATGATGGTACAATTCCTTTAACTCGGGGAGCAACATAAATTCATAATGGCGGATACATAGAGAACCAATGGCTGATAAAGTGAAGTGTCGAATGTCGTCGTTGTCCAGATGTACGAAATAGTTTAACGTTTCAAATACCTGGTCTTTTATATTCTCTGCCAGTCCCTCGATCACCTCGGGGTCGGTGAAGTTGAAGTGCCTAAGCAACAAGCCAACGGTGAACAACGCCCTTCTGACAAACGGTCGATACTTCAAGAGCATAGGATTCGTAGGATCTTTCTCGTAGAAGGATTTGTACTCAGTCAGATGTCCGTAATATTTCTTAAAACAGTCTCGTATTAATTTAAAATTTCTAGTTACGTTGTTCACTATAGAGCCTAGACAGGAGAGACAGCTGGCAACGACTGACCTATCGTGTTGCAAGATTAATTTAACCGAGTCCTCTTCGAGCTGCGCTAAAAAAGTTTCGCTCGGATGTTCCATCAACGGCACGACCAATTCCAACGTGTGAGCCACGCTGCTGATGATCTGATAGTCGCCCTGTGTTTGACACTTCAAGCTCAAATAAGGCTGTAACGTGATCGCGTGATTCACGAGCAACTGCGGCCGTATCTTCGCGAAGAGATACAGGGTTGTCAAGCAAGCGACCAATCTCTGAGAGGATCCTTTCTTCTCTGATTTCTCAGACTCCTCCAGATTCGTCTCTTCCAGCCGAAGGACGTTCTCGATCAAGCAGTCGACGATCTGCTTGCATGCGGTCAACAGTGCCTTCGGCGGCTCGGTTAGCATCTTTGTACTATCGTCTTTGTCCTCCTTGGGCTTGAACAAGCTAACCAGCAGCTGTTCGAACCACTCCAGACCCATGTCTTTGCTAGCTGCCACGACGTCTGTGATATTCATAACCTTCCTCAACAGGGACTCGGAATCCAACGTGGGACGTTCTCTGACCGGCGTGAACCACATATTCTGGAACACTTCCATCACCAATTTTCTAATACCTTCCTCGTCGTTCACCCGCCTGATCATCTTCACGCAGATCTCCGGTATCTTCGGGAAGTCGGGACACTCCATGCAGATGTCCTTCAGAATCTTGATCACACGCTTACGGACGCTAACACCGGTATCTAGGATTCTAGCTGACAGCATGTCGTAATACTTATCTATTAATTCGGGCCTACTTAATACAAATTTTCCTACCAGATCGACGGCCGCCTCGCGCACAGACGTTGCGTGATCTAGAAACGAATGCTTCACGCCCAGCTGCATGTCCACCCGCGCCAAAACGCTCGGATCCGCCTCGACGATCATCGTCAGGCACTTCATAGCTTTCGTCCTGATCGCTATGGACGACTCGGTGAGCACGTGCAGAATCTGCTTCAGGTATCGATCGAAACTCTGTGAAAACGGCCTTTTCGATGCGAGATACTGCGATATCAGCTCCGCTGAATTATAATCGATATAGGTTTGAAGGATATCCGGTTTCGTGCCAGTACTGTACGGCCTTATTCTACTTATAATGTATTTCTTTTTCTCTTCTATGATTCTGTACGCCTCTGAGTTTTTCTGTTCGTTATTGTCGTTCTCATCGGCATCCGGTTCGTCCAACTCTGACTCTGAATCCTGATCGCTCGAGTGATGCTTGTTCTTCTTTTTCACCCTCTTCTTGTGTATCTTCTTGCTCGGGCTATTCTTTGTCTGGCCAACCTTGGTCTTTTCCAACGCACAGTCCCTGTACCACTGTGCCAGATAAAAATGGCGAGCATAGCCCAGCGCAGAATCCTTGGTTCCGTTTACAGCCAAATAATCTAGAAGTACTTTCTGTAAAAAAACCGTCCGCTCCTCATCTTCGCTCAGACCAACTATCTCTTTATCTTTCACCTGGTCGTAGTCAGAGTCCTTTTGCTGCTCAATTTTGATATCCTTTATAATTTGATCAATGGTAGATAACTTACATTGAGAGCTTACCGCGTCTTTTCGCAATCTGGCCGCCACGACGCCTAGATAGTCTATGGAGGCTACTCTAAGCGCCATGTCGGAACTCTTATTGGAAAAATGACCCACCAACAGATTTCCAAGTAAACTGAGGAGTAGCTCAGCTGCTGGCCATTCCGGTTTATTGACAGTGGCCAACAGATCCTGCACAAAATTCTCGAACAGCGGCCTGTAATCGATTTCCTCACCTTTGCTTCCACACTTGTTCAGGAACACTGTTAAAAAATTCCCTGCTATTCTGGTGGCCGTCTCGTATTTGTTTATGATCAGAACGTCCGCGTCCACGTAATTGGGCTTCTTCTCTTCTTTCCTCTCCTCGTCCTCCTGCGATTTCTTCTGTTGCGGCAGGACATTGTCAGATAGAACGACAACGCATTGAATCAACTGTAGGACCAACGCTGTCAGCATCTGTATGTGATCCTCTGAATTTAACCTGTACGTTCTCAAGCTCCTTTTGCTGCTAGGAAGTCGCGCTATGGATGCCAAAATATCGTCTAACAACAATCTCCTATGCTTCTCGTACTTGGTAAATATTACAGTGACCAATTTTAACGCGCTCAATTGAAGATCGCTAACAGATTCGACGAAAAATGGCGCAACGCCCAATGTAGAGGCATGAAGGACACTAGTGTCTGTCAGAACCTGAATGTTTAATAATTCAGCAAGGAGGCCAACCAATTCGTGCATTTTATTGTACACCTGGAGAATACTTTTTTCGCGGACCTCTTTCATGTGACCTCTCTTCTTACGACCACTAGAATTATAATTGTCAGTCTTATTCTTCGTGTCTATCTTGTAAACTGGATCGAATGAAGGGTAAATAGTATTTTGCAACTGAAACTTCATGAAAAGGACTATTCGGTCGATCACGTCCTCTAAGTAGACCATTTTTGGCATATTGCTAGACGTCATTATGTGCAGCGCAATTAAGGACGCGTCCACGGCGCGCTGAACTCTTTCCATGGCCAACTGGGTCCATAATCGACTCTCATCGACATCGTCGTCCGGGTCTGCCAGCGGAGACACTTTGGCCCCGTCTCGAATATTTTTCTCCAAAATATTCAACAGTCTGACCAGTCTGTCTGCTGGAATTGACTCCATCGCCCCTAATGCTTTCAGCTTGGCCGCTTCCGTGCACAGATCGTGCAATTGATATTTAGGAATTAATAATTCTGGAGGCACATCACCGTCGTCTTCTAATTCGGCATTGGTTGATACGTCTTCTGTGTTTTCGAATATCGTTTCTATGGTCGTGTTGAAACGCTGGTACGTATTTGTTTCCATTAGCTCCTCCACGCTAAGCTTAGCCAAAACAGGAACGAGTTTCTTTTCTATCTTCCGGATTTTTGGTTTCGTCGGTGAGAAAACTTCCTTCTTGTCCTCCTCCTCGTCGTCGTCCGTTACCCTTTTTCGTCTACGCGTCTTGTCGTCGCTTTTCTTCCTCTCGGCTTTCTCCTTTTCCCTTTGAACTTGACGCTCTTTCGCGCGCGCTTTGAAATATTTGTTGTTCTTACCGATTTCCTCTTCGCTCTCGGAGTCGGACTTCACGTCCTCGCGATTAGAAATGCCCATCTTCGCGGCCCGACTCGGCGACTTCTCGGCGAACGCAGTTAAACTCTTCTGCATCAGAGCCTGATCTGCCAAGGATAATCTGTCCAGCATCACAATGGGCTCTTTCAACTTCTCCGGCAATGAACCAGACATTTTCATCCCCTTCTCTGAATTATTATTCTGTTGATGTTGTATCATTGGCGCTGTAGTGGTGTTCAACGTGTTTACCATATTGTTGGTGTCCATGTTTGGATAAGATGTGGTTTGCGTCGTGGATAACAGATGTTGCGTTGCGTTATCCATATTCTGTTGTTTCGCCTCGATATTTTCAATCGGTATATCGATATCGGGAAGACCTGTGACTGGATCGAGCAAAAATTGCTGATTTTCTTGCACTGTACTGTCTATGTCCATTGGTTGGTGATTCCCTAATGGATGATGTACTTGTTGATTCATTAAAGGATCGTACATATTTTGTTGGATATTAATGGGCTGATGTTGTTGCAAAGGTATATTAGCACGCATAGGAGATGCCATATGCATGTTATGTTGAGGCGTCATACCAGCCATATTGTGGTGCTGAGGTGTTACATTACCGAGAGTCGTTAACGGCGTTCCAGGAGAGCTCATATGTGCCGGAGAATACATATTTGGCTGCGGGGTCATGTTGGGTAGGGGGTTTATGCCTGTGGGCGGCGCTAGCACTGTTCTAGCAGCAGCAGGATGAGCTGGACTACCTTGAGGTGTTTGTCTCGACCCTGAAGAACTCGAGTAGGATGGTGAAAATCGCCCGTAATTAGCGGATGTTTGATTGGTGTGCATCATAGGTGTGCCTTGGGCCCAGTTTCGCGGTGAATTGTATTGAGGGCCCTTAAACACATGCGGATTTATTTGTAAAATTGCCTTAAGTAACTCCGGAGTATTTTGCTCGGTTTCCAAAGGCTGTTCTGCATTTGCATAATTATCTTTCAGTTCAATGTGATCAGATGAGGTTTGAGATAAAGATAATATTAACTGCGGCACTAAATTTTCATTGCGAACACTTAACAATATTTGTGCTTCCTCTGCCACTCTTGGATGAAATAAAAGGGACTTGTTAGTTAGAGTCTGAGGCAGCGGTGTTGGAAGGGGCATTTCAGGTAACAAGTCAGTGAGACTCGCGATACCAGCGAGAGTTGTGATTGGCACACTCGGTATAACCCCGTTCATCTTGAATTTGACTTGTTCTGGCATTACAGCCTGGACAAAAAATATTATTAAAATTAGATCCAGTGTCTTTATGCGTACTCTGAGGTTCATAGAATTATCCAACGTAACAAACACTGCACTGACATATTAGGAAAAGTCTTATTCACAGTATGTGATAAATATAAATCAACAGAACATATCTAAATGCACTGTTTCCACGAATGCTTAAAGAAATCATTGTTAAAATGTTTACACTCGCATTTTCAAGGCATTCCGACATAAGAGATATTTCACTGTCAAGCAGAATTATATCTAACGCTTATTAAAGAACACTAGCACTAAGGCATATATTGGGAACTTAACGAAGTCTCTTTTAAGTTCCCATGATGTATTAGAAATTATCAACCAAATTTTGATGAAGCACGTGGATCCTCCAACAAACGGTCCATTGTTAGTAATAATTTCTTCTCCTGAAACAGACACGTAACAACAAATATAATGGCATCTGAATTATTAATTTGTTACATTTTATATGTATGAATTCAAAGCTGTACAAAAATCTAATATATATTTCAAAGTAATGAATAAACAAGTACTATTAATTTTTTAAATATATATTACTAAATGTACAAAAAAGTTTATTATTTTCATAAAAAATAAAATAAAATCAACTCACATTTCTGTAATGTCAAGTTAATGATATATTTTTATGAAAAAATATTACTAACAGATAAACTTATTTTTTAGGCTCTTTAATCCACAAATCTGATAAAAAACCAATGCAAAACTAATGAAAGACATTAATATTGTGTTAAACATAGTAAAACATTAAACATCAGCAAAAAAGTGTTAAAGGTTATATTTACATCAAATGATTTTCCAAAACTTAAATAAAAAAAATTTATGAAAATCCCAACTTAAAATTCATAAAATCACATTGTATTGTTATTATATGTTGCGCACAATGCTATTTCATTCATAGCAATTGCAAAAATGCTGCTATGTTATAGTTCTATGTATTTGTATATACGTATATACACATACATGCATGCCATAATGTCATAACAAAAATACAACCAAATCAATGAAATCATTACAACGACCCTCAAGAGTATCAATGTTACTAACAGATCAAACAAAACACATTGAAATGAGTCTGTATCAAGACTCTGACGGAAATCATTGAACGAATGAAGAAACTGTTTCACGCATGTGATGTGTCAAATAAACATGTCATTTTTTTTTTTCAAATATACAAACCGTATTTCCTTTAATAATCCTAATCCTCATTTGCGTTGTCCGGACAATTTCACAGAAAGTGTTCATCTAACATAGAACGGTTGGCTCACTATCACCACATAAAGCTGTTATTATTACCTCCAGTTGTCGAGTATCTACCATCCAACATCATATATATGATAACATGGCCTTAAGGAGGATGCTACTGGCTGGAAACTTCCCAGGTGTGCTCAATTCTGCTAAATAATAGAATTGCCATGGTCAGTGGTGGTAACAACATCGGTTGTATGTCATTTGACGGATGAAAACAAACATCGGTGGAAGTTTTGTGTCAATTGCATTACCTAGCTGTCCGCAGCCGATTATTTATACTGCAGAATGCGAGCAGCGAGTGGAATTTTGGCGGGAGGCGTAACGATATCCAACATTCCAGTGTTGCTCGACGTGTGTGGCCCGCCGATATTTACATGTCCGCCAAAACAACGGTCCCAGTTCGTACGGGTCTGCTCGAAAAAGTTTCCGTCGTCAGAGATATTCACTCAATTGTCATCCGTGGTTCTGGCCTATTTGGTTGGACGCCTTTTCTCGTCGATCACCAAGGAATGCACATTGATCCGCGGCACGTCACGACTTTCACTTACGTTTCTCGCAAAACCGCGTAAACATCGCCATGTCAAAGGTGATGCATCGCAGGGAAAACAGTATTTATAGTGTGAATACGAGGAAAACAGACACAAAGGCGTCCATTTTGCTCAGCAGCGAGTTAGCGGAAGTGGCGTAGTAGATATAGGCTAGATACAGATATACCGGCGCTACGGCGTCTTATTTCGAATTACAATGAGTTGTTCGCATGAGAACGATATTTCTTGCTAGTTGATCCAAGTTTTTCCAATTTTTGTCACATCTGTATTTGTCCCATAGTATCGTCAAACATCGATTTATGATGTGAGTATGATAATATACACGTAAGAATGGCTATTTAGTCTATCAATATTTTAGCAAGAAAGTGTAATTGAAAGTGTGTCGAATTAATCATTTATTCTTTTTCCTTCTTTGCTTCTTAGAGTTTTAATTATTAGCAACGAAGTATAGTGGGTTTGGAAGTTTGGAAAAAAATAAGTTTGGAATATTTTTAAGAATTAAGACGTTGTATGTTTGCCTTGATGTCATTGAGGATACGTCCTAATACTTCAGGCGCGAATTTTGATTTATTACAACTTGAGTCGTCGCAGTTTGTATATTATATCAACACGAAAATCTAATTCGAGTCTGTTCTCTCTTGAAAGTTCAAGAATGTACGTAAAATCTACTAATGACGAAAATTCTGTCGATTAACTGTGACAGCATTAGACTACTGTTCACACGAGAGTGATACAATCGGTCTGACAAATTCTATCATCAATTACATTTTATAAATCAAGTATATGCATTGCACCTAATTATAATCTGTTGGGCTTGTTTCGCAGTTGTTTAAAAGTAAAAAATAATAATAATAATAATAATAATTGACAATATCCGTCAAAGATTTAAAATAGTATTCGACACTGTGTCTTGACAGTATTCGATGATTTAATGACGAAAGCTACTCGTAGGTGGCGCTACCAGGCTACTTTAATTGTACAACCTTTTAGCAATTAACGTCTGAAAAAGATATTTTCTCATTAATTATCGTTCCAATTAGTCAATGTAACGTCCGAAGGTATTAACAGTTTCAATTGTCGCCTTTAATCGAGCATTTCCGAATGGCCAAGAACCGATCAATGCAAGCAATGACTTGTTCTTACGACGCTGCGACGAACAAAAATTTTACAAAAAGCGATGAAATATTTTGGGACGCATAGCTGACGTGATTTTCAATTTGAAAATCTGCATGTACCTATGTAGAACAGAAAGACCAATTAGTCATGTGTACGCGCGTATGTGTTTGTGCATACATATGTATACGTTTCGACGCGGAACGTTTTCGCAACTTGGCTAACAGATCGCGCTGCGCTCGAGGCGACTTCTCGCGGCTGGAGGTCCGTGGAAAAATAAAATTCCGAATAAAACTCCAAAATGGCGCGGCTGCCGAGTGTAAACACCCAGTTTTGATGTTGAGTAAAGTGAATTAGCCGCGAAGTGTTCGCGTCCACGTCCGATCGACTGTCACATTCTTATTTGTGTTTCACGGTGTAACGATCAAATTTTGTCTGAATGTTCACTGTATCCACGATCGCCCATTCCATACCAGGTACGTGTCGAAGTTGTGTTTGAGTTGAAATGTATTTTCTCGTTTTAGCCAGTTCGATCAACGCGCGGGCATCTCATTAGAAAGTTCCTCCCGAAAGTCGTTCTCGTTTCTGAACGGAGGTTCCTCTGCTAAACTCGCGGGGTTTCGAGGAGTTTTGAATCGACGACATTTAAATGAGTTTTCATGCATTTTCTTTCCCCAAGTTCCCTTTTCCATCGTAAAGCGCTAATTGTTTTCTGCGTGCAATTTACCGTGCTTAAGACGTAGATCTATCATTGCTCTGGTACGGCACGAATCTCCATTTTTCTCGCCCTATATTTGAGTAATGATTTTTAATGAGAGGGGGCTTGTGTGGAGTTGCATACGTAATTTTGATGTGTGAAAGCGTAGCATAATTAGAAATCAATGAAACTTGCCACAATTCTTTTCGTCCTTTCGATTCTGTAGATTCTAACGTGTATAAATTCCTCACAGATGCATGTATGTTCAAAGTTTAATGACCATTTCTAAGATTTGAATGATAGACTGTCACAGAAAACAAACATGTAGTAGATATATTCATGTGACTGGCATTAAAATTACTGTAAACAATTTAAATGTTATCTCGTGATTATAGAATCATAGTACCATGACCAGGTCTACTATTTTTAGTTATTTCAGGGAGTGACCCAAACAAGATGACGCAGAAGCGTGGTGCTAGCATGTCACATGTTGGGTAAGTCCTAACAAGATCATTATCCTTTCTTTCTTCGATTGTAGCCATTGAACACCATTACATCGTGTTCAGATTATCTTTTATATTTTCTACTCAATTAGACATTAAGTTTTTGTATAATTCTTTCAGTCACAACAGTTTCTCTTTTTACTTGTCACAAAAAGAAACCACTGTGAAATGAAATTATATTAATAAGCAAGTTACTCTTCATTCAAATTTTTGTCTTTCATTCATTGCAAGTCAAATAATTATACACCATTAATTATTATTATTCAGATTAATTCTACATGTTTCAATTAATGGAACGTTTTTGCTCAATCAAAAGTTCTTTCACTTAAAATTTCCTTTCTTATTTACCTTTATTCAATTGCTCTGTACATTGCAATTATGATTGCTCTTGAAAAATATTATATAACTACTGTATTTGCCAAACTGATCTAGCTTCCGTTTGTCACCAGATTTTAAGTTTAAAAAAGTTAAGGAATGACGAATAAAGATCAGTAGGACTGAGATTACTTTGCAGGAGGGTTTTGTTGTCGTTATTTTATCGTTAACCGGAATGACGTGATATTTTGTTCGACACACATTTTAAACCCAGCAAGTCCGAACTGTTCTCGATTAACACGATTCCAAGAAGCGTCACAAGCGGCGACAATGAGCCCGGTTACGATGCCTGGCACAATGGTAGGCGATTTCTGGCCTGCCGATGCCCGCCAATGTTCGTTCGCACAAGCGGTTGCGACATCGCGCTAGAAACATTTCGTTATCGTGAGCGTCGTTGCATACATTTACCTCCGTTGTAAACGCCTCGAAACGACTCCTTGAAATAGGAATTTACACGTTAATCGTACACAAACGATCGCCCGATAAGCTTCCTATTCATTGAACCGATAAATTTTTTTCACGCGTGTAAAGCATACACAGTATAATGAGGGAGTTTTTGTAACAGTATAATTTTTAGCAATTGGTGGCAATTTTAATTTCAACAGCTTTACTAATGTAATATCAGCCTGATAATCATTGATATTTTAGAATTTTTAATGATTTTTCAAAGTTGAAAGATTTTTTTGGAAGTCTTATCAGCTTTGTCCCAATTTGTCGCGATTTTAAAAAAAAAAAATTAAAATAAAAATATTAAAAAAAAAAAAAAAAAAAAAAATAGGAGAATCAGTGTTCCTGATCAGTTTGGTGCGCTGAAAATTTTTTTTCAAGTAAAAGGCAATTAGGAAGTCGTTACGTTTCAGCACAAACTTCAGTTACAAACCGTCGTTGTTTACATAATCGTTGTTGTTTATACAAAGTTTGTTGTATTTCACGGGAGGAGGAAGTTATGTAAGGAAAAATAAAAAAAGATATGATATTGCTTGTGAATCACGTATAAAAGAAACCCATACAGATATTATATAAATGTCTATTACATAAAATATACATTATTTGAAACGATCCAATGTAATAACTCACTTCCTTCGGCGACTCTCATTAGCCTGTCTCCGTTTATTCTAATAATTCGTTTCATCTGTCTAATAGGTAACACAATGAGCTAACTAAGTTTCCTATTAAGACTCTGTTATCATTTCATCTTGGAAAAATTGGAACCCACACGAATTTTCATTTGGGTTGATCGAGATCCAACTCGGATTTGTTTAATTTCATTAAACTTCGCGATATTTTAAAATTTAGCATAAAGATTCATTGCTGCGATAGGACACGAGAAATTTCGTGGAAATTCAGGATAAGCTGTGAAGGAATTTCGAGAGGAGTTATGATCCTTATGAAATGAAAATATATCAAGAAAGGGCTGTTAAGTGATTCTTAGTCTCGTAAAATGGCTAATAATTTTAACAAGAATTCCATAGGCTAACGAGAGCAACAGTAGCGTACTTAAAGTAGACTTAATCGCACTGAATCTAAGCGTCTTCGCATTTCACCACAAAGTACTTAATTGTACTATGTTTAAACTTCTCGTTTCATTAAAGAGCAAGGCAGTTCTTTACGAAGGCAACAATGCCTCATTACGAAGAAACGTGATTTCTTTTTTTTTTTTTTGCATCATCACCGCGATGAATAATTCCACGTAGGATTTACCAAGTCTTCTTTTCCAAGAATCCTCGCAATTTTTCAGATCTTTTGCGAAAGAAGAAAATTACGAAAATTCCGAATCTTCGGTAAATCCTCGGATCTGCGAACTTTTCCAAGAAAAGTAAAAGTGAATCGTGAAAATTTCGAACCTTTCGCGGGAGGTGTATCTTCAGACGTCGAGAGAGAAAGAAACTTAGGAAAATTTTAAGTGAAAGATGCTGAAAATATTCCAAACATTCTGAAGAATCTTCAAGAAGTTCCAAGTCTTTAACGAAAAAAGAAAAAATTATTTCAAATCTTTTATGGATAAGAAGGCTTCCGAAGAATCTTTCAAGTAATAAAATGATTGGTAAGAGAAAGTGACAAAAATTCCAAGTCTTCTACGTCAATTTCGTGAAAGAGAACTGTTAAGTAATCACAAGTTGCGCCACAGAAAAGAGATCTACAAAAATTCCAAATATTCTGAAGAGTTCTAAGAAGAATTTAATAAATCTAAATCTACAATTCAAGAAACCCCTCCAAAAAAGTTCTTCAGAATTTTCCTCAACAAATAAGGATGGCGAGAAAATCTTCCAAAGATGGGAACTGAAAAGAAATCTGTCCTAGTTCCACATTCAACATGTTCTGAGTGATTGAATTATCATAAATTATATCCCAAGAAAGAAATCTACAAAAAAGTTGCAAATATTCCCAAGAATTCTTCGAAGAAAATTTCCTAAGATTAAATCCAATAAAATTTCACAAAACTCTTTCAAAAAATTCTCCAGAATTTCCCTCGAGGAGTGAAGAATTCTTCTAACAAGTAAAATTAACAAGTCTCGATCCATAATCCAA
>NW_025109980.1:579973-583770 GCF_011392965.1 Frieseomelitta varia | reverse complement strand
TTTTTTTTTTTGTCGAATATGAAAGATTTTCTGGATCGTGAAAGTGAAGTTATTGGTTTGAGAGAATTCTGTGCGTCATGTGAGGAGAGGTTTCGTCGTTGTTCGTGGGATTGAGATTCGAATTTACACGCGAGGGAGTGATCGTTTCGAACTTTCTTCGAGACGAGAGGGAGAGAGACCCTGTTGGAAAGTAATATCGTTGTAATTACTGGGACTGGGAAGTCTCGGCGACTGTTTAGTTGATTCTCGTATAATGAAACTGGAGGTTGGCTCGATAGAGGAGATTTTAAATAGGATGGAAGAATACTTTCCTTGATGAAGAAAACCCGAACACTTTCAAACATTGAAGGAGGAATTATCGGGAGAAGTTGAGAGAGTCTCTGGGTCGGTTCTAATGGAGTCAGAAACGAGAATCTTCGATGAAATTCCGTCTCTAATGATGGGTGTCGTTCGAGGGACAACCATGTAGATTCTGACTCTAAAAATGACGCTGGAATTGAACAATGTTCGTTCCATCCTCGAGTTTTCCTCTGTGATTCTCATCGAAGCTCATCTGTAATCAAAAACGAAACTTTTTCCTCATCTTCCGACCGAATTCAACGTCTACTTCTACCGAATGTTCTGCGCTGTTTTCAAAATCCAAACCTAGCCATAAGTGCAAATGATTTACGAGGAAAAAGAGAAAAACAAACAAGATAGTAGAAACCAGATGTTCGTCGCAGCTAGGTTGAAAATTATTATTTTTGAAGGCAAAGAGGAAGATTACGACTACCTTGAAGACTGAGAATAGAAAATACTTTAAAATTCTTAAAATTCAGCTGAGGCCTTCTAAACACTGTGAGAAAGCCACGAATTCGAAACGATAAAGCATCGGTCGTTGAAATTGCTGCCTAGTTAAAGTTACAAAATCTGGGGATTCTAATCCTTAAATTTTCAAATTAATAGGCGACGTTTTCACACGTTGCAACTTTCGAAGAAAGTCGAAAGAAATCGAGAGATCGAATAGATCGGACAATCGCTCGGAGGAGCGTAAGCAGTTTTCCACGACGGTTGGTGTCGCTGGAAACGCGGGAAATAAAAGTCGAAGAAGGCGCGGATAATGCGCCTTGCGCGCGTTACCCATAAATACCTGTCGGATTTGTGGAGAGAAAAAAAGAAAGAAAAAAATAATCGCCGAGGATATCTACGAGCAACAGGCCTGGAATATCTGGCAGAAACGACGGTAGACCGCCGCTGTGAACAGGGTGTAAAGTATCAAAGATTCGTCGGGCATAGATCTCTGCTGGAACCAGATGACGTGGTGATAATCCTGGCCAAGGTGAACGAACCGATTCTCCCGGCTCTTCGACGACTGGCCTGCCAATGAAACTCCTGTGAAAATCGTGAAACGAAATCGTGTTTCTTGGACCGACGAAACATAGTTATATAGAAATCATAAATCAAAGGCGGATTTCTCTTCTTGGAGAGGAATTCGATTCATTCCTTGGAGGATTCGACTCGTGAAATGCATACAAAATATCGTATGGAACTGTAGAAACAAGACTTGGAAAAACTCGACACAGTAAAGAGAATTTTTATTAAAAGACTGTGAAACTCCATAAGGACAATTTTGGCTGAAAGGATGTGAAGCTTGAAAGACTGTGAGATTCAATGCAGCGACGAAAATTTTGGTTGATTGTCGGAAGAACTATCGAAGAACACGTGAGAAATAATCTGCGAAATAATCGTTTGAAAAATTGTGAGAGAAGTTTGGAGGGATCAGGAACGTTCTGATCGAGAGTGAAGTAACTTCGGACTGTAAAAAAGCGGCGGATGATCCAGGCAATCCCTGTGGACGCTTCCCGTGCAGTCTGTGGCCCATCTTGAGATTTCCGCGATAACCGCGGGCAGAAGTTTCTTTCAATCTGACCACTGCTAGAATCTCCTGTGGTGTAGAGATTGAAGGTGGACTGATTTCAGAATATTTACGGATTATGATTTCACATTCGCGTGGATCGTACGCTGACTCCTTGTAACTTTCGACAATTTTCAATGCAACGGATGATCGTGAAATGTACGGGGACTTCAGAAGCAAGGTTCGAATCGCCAACGTCGGACAAAGACTATCAGTGAAAGCTCAGCACAATGTCAAGCGGATATTAACGAGCAATTCAGAAATGAAACTGACGTCTGCTGTATTCGCGAACGTCGGGAGAAATAAATATAAAATCGGCACGCGGTAACGTGAAGTTAAGAAACCTCGACAAAATAATCGAACCTATACTCGGAATAACAATAACAACAACAATAATCATCATCATCATTGAGTCAGCTTTGAAATCAAAATTTCAGCAATTGATTGAGATTGTGTATCACTTGCGTGGGGACCTATCGTTCATTCGGACTATAATGTTTGATAAATTAATTCCATTGTAAATACAGAACACTTAAAAGGCTCAAAATCAAAAGTACGGAAGAAACAAACGGAGAATAATTTTTTATCGTCAGTGTGTAACTCGGCGAATATGTAACGTTCATCGTTTATATGTATAAATGAACTGAAACTTTGGTTTACGGGAGGGGTTTGGTTGTTTGTGGCTGTTGATCGTGGTGGATAGAAAAGACCGACAAAATAGAGTACCCTGGTGGTAGTGGTATGTACGGGGGCGGGACGGGTGGCAGCGGGTATGGGGTCGGTTTGGGCCCAGGAGCGGGTCCATCGCATTACATACCCTCGGCCACGTCCGTCGGCTACCAATTGCCACCCCCGCCGCCCCCGCCGGCGTGCCCCAACGCCGGAAGTCAGCTCCTGTCTTACGGACCTAATCTATCGCCCCATCACATGCAACAGACCCATGGGGACGCGCAACAGTCCAAAAGAAGGAGGTAAAAATCGTTTTTTTTTTTTTTTTTCTTCCTTTTCTTTTCTCTCCTCTCCTTTGATCACGACTGCTGGTACATATCTCAGTATTTTCTTGCGACATCGTTTCTTGCGATGAAACGATTTAGAAATTTGTACATACTTTTCAAACTGGGGGAAGAATTGTTCGAAAGGGGGGAAAGGGAAACAAAATTTTTTTTTTAGAATTTGCAGGCTAGACTTTTTAGATTAGAGTGGAAATTATTCCGAGGTTTTTATCGAAGGAACTTTTGTTGTTTTAAAGATTCGCGAATTCTATTGGAGTGTTTTTGAGGATTTTTATATTTATTGACAGAGGACACTGTTGGAGGGATTTTTATATTTACTTGAGAGAATTCTACTCGAGTATTTTGAGGATTTTTATATTTATTTGAGGGAATTCTGTTGGAATATTTTGACGATTTTTATATTTATATGAGAGGAAAAAAGAAAGTCCGAAGGAACCCTTGATGCAAGAGCCGCGGAATTTTCGTGAAAGAGAACAACGGGTGTTTCCCTCGAAAGTGGAAACCGCGCGGTTCGGTATAATCGATACAGAATAGTTATAATTAGCACAAGAAGATGGCCAAGTGAATTCTTGACCTATATGCTTATGAAGCTGCCTTCGCGCAGCCTTCCCCTTTGATTAAAAAAGAACGCGGCCTTATAAGAAAGAACGCTGCGTTTTTCCTTTGAACAAAGAGCTCGCAGTATCACAGTACATGAATCACTTCTAGCGTGTCTACCTCGATCCGTCATTCTCTCACTAAAACTCCAATTTCACTTTAACCTCTTACGCTGGAATGACGTGCCACGCACGTCGAGAATTTTTTGTCTCAAAATTGCAATATTTCCTCAATTTTAAATATATTTAACTATAACCCAGGCGAAACAAATAATAAATTTATTACTTCTCAAT